>NC_068448.1:78648216-78650716 GCF_023373465.1 Oncorhynchus keta
TTAAATAAATGTGAAAAAAAAAACTCTCCAGAGATGTTTGATCGGGTTTATGTCACATCACGTTATATCGACCATAGCTTTGATTGGACTGATCATGTCAACATCATGCTTTCAAAATCTTAGCTCGCGGTCATCATCATGAATCACGTCGAAAATCTACTCGCAAATCCTTTTCAACCCTTGTCATATGAAGAGTAATTATATATATAATGTATCGGTGCTCATCGGCCATTGGACATAAACATTAGACAACAAGTTGGAAATCCCAAATTCAACAATGAGTGGTTTGGATGATATCAGTGGCTAAGTGCAAGTGTTTCAATAGCCTGCTATTGTGTGTGGTCCAAGTCTGGGTTTAAAGGTCTCTTTTCCAAGCTAAAAAGGATAAACATTCAACATTGACCATGCTATCAATCCAGCATGACTTCTGCTGCGCAGAATAATATTATTCTTAATATTATTATTATTATTGTTATTATTATTATTGTTATTGTTATTATTATTATTATTATTATTGTTATTATTATTATTATTAATAGTTATTATTATTATTATTGTTATTATTATTATTATTATTGTTATTGTTATTGTCATTATTATTATTATTATTAAAATTATTATTATTATTATTGTTATTGTTATTATTATTATTATTGTTATTGTTATTATTATTATTATTGTTATTATTAAATTGTTATTATTATTATTATTCTTATTATTGTTGTTATTATTATTATTATTGTTATTATTATTATTGTTATTATTATTATTATTGTTATTATTATTATTATTGCTATTATTGTTATTATTATTATTGCTATTATTATTATTATTGTTATTATTATTTTTATTGTTATTATTATTATTATTATTACTATTATTACTATTATTATTGTTATTATTATTATTATTATTGTTATTATTATTGTTATTATTGTTATTATTATTGTTGTTATTATTATTATTATTGTTATTATTATGATTATTATACTGCTGTATTGAGAGCAAGAGGAACGTTTTTAGGCATGTTTTTAAAAACCAGTGAAACTGTGTGATGGACCGACGCTGTCGTCACATTTCTGTGGACTCTAAAAAAACGACGACTTCTAATTTTTAGCTATTTATATGACATGAATTTCAAACAAACACATAATTATTTGTTAAACCCAACATCATTCTATATGTGGTGGTGGTATTGTTGTTACTGTACATTTATATATCCAGATAACTCTGGATCCACAATCCAAAGCACACATGGAAATGCAATTATTTTTCTTGACTATACCCTCTGTCAAATATAAATAGGCGTCTAGTCGATGAATCATAATTTAGTCCGAGGAGATTTTCAGGACACCGTTTCAATCACCATAAAAGAGGAAACTCCCGGGAGTAACAGTTCACAAATCAATTTTTTATTAATTTAAACACAATCAAATAATAATGTCAAAAAACATCTGTACACATCTTTTTGTTTTTGCAGACACAACAAACCTTTTGTGTTTTTTCCTCCACGAGGCCCATGTTATTAGTGAAAGTATTTCCAGTTTTGCATTTATAATTGCAACATAATAAAAATAAAAACAAGTATTTTGCTGTACGTATGAATTCTATAAAAACATTTTTCCGTTGTCTACCTACCTATCTGATATCTTAATCTAGCAGCAATATGTATGTCCCCCTGAAAGAGCTATGGGGAGAAGTTGCTTTTAGAGAGAGAGAGAGAGAGAGAGAGAGAGAGAGAGAAATCACAAATGTAGAGAGAGAGAGAGAAGTATGTCGTTTTGCTGCCGTTGCCAGGGGGAAAAGAGATCGGTCATCACCGTAACGACACCAGCATAGCAACAGTGAGCATGTGCAGAGGGAGTTGGGGAAGGGGGGGGGGGACATAGAAACCGACCTAGACGCAGTTCCTGTCTTAAGAAATTCACAGTTGATAGCACATGTATGCATGTTCTTAATAACCCCTTTGTCTTCGGGGGAAGTAGTGGCTTTTTCTTCTTCTCAGTACAGTTATCACCTATCTATCCCACCACTTCAGTCCCCAGTCCTATCATAACAAGAGCTCAGTACAGTTATCACCTATCTATCCCACCACTTCAGTCCTATCATAACAAGAGCTCAGTACAGTCATCACCTATCTATCCCACCACTTCAGTCCCCAGTCCTATCATAACAAGAGCTCAGTACAATTATCACCTATCTATCCCACCACTTCAGTCCCCAGTCCTATCATAACAAGAGCTCAGTACAGTTATCACCTATCTATCCCACCACTTCAGTCCTATCATAACAAGAGCTCAGTACAGTCATCACCTATCTATCCCACCACTTCAGTCCCCAGTCCTATCATAACAAGAGCTCAGTACAATTATCACCTATCTATCCCACCACTTCAGTCCCCAGTCCTATCATAACAAGAGCTCAGTACAGTTATCACCTATCTATCCCACCACTTCAGTCCATAGTCCTATCATAACAAGAGCTCAGTACAGTCATCACC
>NC_068448.1:78655716-78668216 GCF_023373465.1 Oncorhynchus keta
AGGTAGGTGGTAGGTTGTAGCTGTGTAGAGTAGAGTAGGTAGGTGGAGGTGGTAGCTGTGTAGAGTAGGTAGGTGGAGGTGGTAGCTGTGTAGAGTAGGTCGGTGGAGGTGGTAGCTGTGTAGAGCAGGTAGGTGGCAGCTGTGGAGGGTAGGTAGGTGGTAGCTGTGTAGAGTAGGTAGGTGGTAGCTGAGTAAGGTAGGTTGGTGGTAGCTGTGTAGGGTAGGTAGGTAGGTAGGTAGGTGGTAGTTGTGTAGGGTAGGTAGGTGGTAGCTGTGTAGGGACCGGTAGGGGCCAGTAGTTGTAGGGGCTGGTAGGGGCCAGTAGTTTGATGTTGGGGCAGATAGGGGCCAGTAGGTTGATGTAGAGACCGGTAGGGGACAGCAGGTTGATGTAGAGACCGGTAGGGGCCAGCAGGTTGATGTAGAGACCGGTAGGGGCCAGTAGGTTGATGTAGGGGCCAGTAGGTTGATGTAGAGACCAGTAGGTTGATGTAGAGACCAGTAGGTTGATGTAGAGACCGGTAGGGGCCAGTAGGTTGATGTAGAGACCGGTAGGGGCCAGTAGGTTGATGTAGGGGCCAGTAGGTTGATGTAGGGACCAGTAGGTTGATGTAGAGACCGGTAGGGGCCAGTAGGTTGATGTAGGGACCAGTAGGTTGATGTAGGGACCGGTAGGGACCAGTAGGTTGATGTAGGGACCAGTAGGTTGATGTAGGGACCGGTAGGGACCAGTAGGTTGATGTAGGGACCAGTAGGTTGATGTAGAGACCGGTAGGGACCAGTAGGTTGATGTAGGGGCCAGCAGGTTGATGTAGGGGCCGGTAGGGGCCAGCAGGTTGATGTATGGGCCGGTAGGTTGATGTAGGGGCCAGTAGGTTGATGTATGGGTCGGTAGGTTGATTTGGGGCCAGTAGGTTGATGTAGGGGCCAGTAGGTTGATGTAGGGACCGGTAGAGGCCAGCAGGTTGATATAGGGACCGGTAGGTTGATGTAGAGACCGGTAGGGGCCAGTAGGTTGATGTAGGGGCCAGTAGGTTGATGTAGGGACCGGTAGGGGCCAGCAGGTTGATGTATGGGACGGTAGGTTGATGTAGGGGCCAGTAGGTTGATGTATGGGTCAGTAGGTTGATTTAGGGGCCAGTAGGTTGATGTAGAGACCGGTAGGGGCCAGTAGGTTGATGTAGGGACCGGTAGAGGCCAGCAGGTTGATATAGGGACCAGGTTGATGTAGAGACCGGTAGGGGCCAGTAGGTTGATGTAGGGGGCCAGTAGGTTGATGTAGAGACCGGTAGGGACCAGTAGGTTGATGTAGGGACCAGTAGGTTGATGTAGGGACCGGTAGGGACCAGTAGGTTGATGTAGGGGCCAGCAGGTTGATGTAGGGGCCGGTAGGGGCCAGTAGGTTGATGTATGGGCCGGTAGGTTGATGATGTAGGGGCCAGTAGGTTGATGTATGGGTCCAGTAGGTTGATTTAGAGGCCAGTAGGTTGATGTAGGGGCCAGTAGGTTGATGTAGGGACCGGTAGAGGCCAGCAGGTTGATATAGGGACCGGTAGGTTGATGTAGGGGCCAGTAGGGGCCAGTAGGTTGATGTAGGGGCCAGTAGGTTGATGTAGGGGCCAGTAGGGGCCAGTAGGTTGATGTAGGGGCCAGTAGGTTGATGTAGGGGCCAGTAGGTTGATGTATGGGTCGAAGTAGGTTGATTTGGGGCCAGTAGGTTGATGTAGGGGCCAGTAGGTTGATGTAGGGACCGGTAGGGGCCAGCAGGTTGATGTAGGGGCCAGTAGGTTGATGTAGAGACCGGTAGGGGCCAGTAGGTTGATGTAGGGGCCAGTAGGTTGATGTAGGGGCCAGTAGGTTGATGTAGGGGCCAGTAGGTTGATGTAGGGGCCAGTAGGTTGATGTAGGGGCCAGTAGGTTGATGTAGGGGCCAGTAGGTTGATGTAGGGGCCAGTAGGTTGATGTAGGGACCAGTAGGTTGATGTAGGGGCCAGTAGGTTGATGTAGAGACCGGTAGGGGCCAGCAGGTTGATGTAGAGACCGGTAGGGGCCAGTATGATGTAGAGATGGTAGGTTGATGTTACCACAGGTTGGGCCAGCAGGTTGATGTAGGGGCCAGCAGGTTGATGTAGGGGCCAGTAGGTTGATGTAGGGGCCAGTAGGTTGATGTAGGGGCCAGTAGGTTGATGTAGGGGCCGGTAGGGGCCAGCAGGTTGATGTAGGGGCCAGTAGGTTGATGTAGAGACTGGTAGGGGCCAGTATGTGTAGGGGCCGGTAGGGGCCAGTTTCTGGGCTGGGCGGTGTAGTGCCAGGCGGTAGCTACAAGTACTCTAGGTCCAGAGCATGGTGGAGGGCCATGAGGTCAGAGTGGCTGGAGATTCTCCAGAACGGCATGTTGTGCTGCGGAGGGGAAACAGGACTGTTACAAGAGGTAATCTCAAACATTTCAGATGTTCAGGAAATCGTAAAAAACGTCCATATTTTACTATTACGGAACATTCAATCACAAGAAGCATATTTGAATACATGTTCTTGGTGCGAGAGACATGACATTACATGACGTTACAGAAAAGCAGGGGAGGGGAAAGGAACAAGACGTTGACAATAGTTGACCAAGATCCTCTGATTGACCAAGATCTCCTGGCAATAACACCGCCGTGACGGTACAATATATATAGATGGTACTACTGGTACTATATCTAATGATGGTACCACTGGTACTACATCTAATGATGGTACTACTGGTACTACAACTAATGATGGTACTACTGGTACTATATCTAATGATGGTACTACTGGTACTATATCTAATGATGGTACTACTGGTACTATATCTAATGATGGTACTACTGGTACTATATCTAATGATGGTACTACTGGTACTATATCTAATGATGGTACTATATCTAATGATGGTACTACTGGTACTATATCTAATGATGGTACTACTGGTACTATATCTAATGATGGTACTACTGGTACTACATCTAATGATGGTACTACTGGTACTACAACTAATGATGGTACTACTGGTACTATATCTAATGATGGTACTACTGGTACTATATCTAATGATGGTACTACTGGTACTATATCTAATGATGGTACTACTGGTACTATATCTAATGATGGTACTACTGGTACTATATCTAATGATGGTACTATATCTAATGATGGAACTACTGGTACTATATCTAATGATGGTACTATATCTAATGATGGTACTACTAGTACTACAACTAATGATGGTACTACTGGTACTATATCTAATGATGGTACTACTGGTACTACAACTAATGATGGTACTACTGGTACTACAACTAATGATGGTACTACTGGTACTATATCTAATGATGGTACTACTGGTACTATATCTAATGATGGTACTACTGGTACTACAACTAATGATGGTACTACTGGTACTACAACTAACAATGGTACTACTGGTACTATATCTAATGATGGTACTACTGGTACTACAACTAATGATGGTACTACTAGTACTACAACTAATGATGGTACTACTGGTACTATATCTAATGATGGTACTACTGTTACAATAGCTAATGATGGTACTATATCTAATGATGGTACTATATCTAATGATGGTACTCTATCTAATGATGGTACTACAGGTACTACAACTAATGATGGTACTACTGGTACTATATCTAATGATGGTACTACTGGTACTATATCTAATGATGGTACTACTGGTACTATATCTAATGATGGTACTACTAGTACTGTATCTAATGATGGTACTACTGGTACATCAACTAATGATGGTACTACTGGTACTGTATCTAATGATGGTACTACTGGTACTACAACTAATGATGGTATTACTGGTACTGTATCTAATGATGTTACTACTGGTACTTCAACTAATGATGGTACTACTGGTACTATATCTAATGATGGTACTACTGGTACTACAACTAATGATGGTACTACTGGTACTATATCTAATGATGGTACTACTGGTACTATAACTAATGATGGTACTACTGGTACTATATCTAATGATGGTACTACTGGTACTATATCTAATGATGGTACTACTGGTACTATATCTAATGATGGTACTACTGGTACTACAACTAATGATGGTACTACTGGTACTATATCTAATGATGGTACTACTGGTACTATATCTAATGATGGTACTACTGGTACTATAACTAATGATGGTACTACTGGTACTATATCTAATGATGGTACTACTGGTACTATATCTAATGATGGTACTATATCTAATGATGGTACTACTGGTACTATATCTAATGATGGTACTATAACTACTGATGGTACTTTCTGGTACTATATCTAATGATGGTACTACTGGTACTATATCTAATGATGGTACTATAACTAATGATGGTACTACTGGTACTATATCTAATGATGGTACTATATCTAATGATGGTACTATAACTAATGATGGTACTATAACTAATGATGGTACTATATCTAATGATGGTACTATAACTAATGATGGTACTATATCTAATGATGGTACTATATCTAATGATGGTACTATATCTAATGATGGTACTATATCTAATGATGGTACTATATCTAATGATGGTACTATATCTAATGATGGTACTATATCTAATGATGGTACTATAACTAATGATGGTACTATATCTAATATTGGTACTATATCTAATGATGGTACTATAACTAATGATGGTACTATATCTAATGATGGTACTATATCTAATGATGGTACTATATCTAATGATGGTACTATATCTAATGATGGTACTATAACTAATGATGGTACTATATCTAATGATGGTACTATATCTAATGATGGTACTATATCTAATGATGGTACTATATCTAATGATGGTACTATATCTAATGATGGTACTATAACTAATGATGGTACTATATCTAATATTGGTACTATATCTAATGATGGTACTATATCTAATGATGGTACTATATCTAATGATGGTACTATAACTAATGATGGTACTATATCTAATGATGGTACTATATCTAATGATGGTACTATATCTAATACTGGTACTATATCTAATGATGGTACTATATCTAATGATGGTACTATATCTAATGATGGTACTATAACTAATGATGGTACTATATCTAATGATGGTACTATATCTAATGATGGTACTATAACTAATGATGGTACTATAACTAATGATGGTACTATATCTAATGATGGTACTATAACTAATGATGGTACTCTGCTTCACACTAACAAAACTAAATTAAATGGCAGTTAATGTTCTTTGAACTAAATAAAATATAAATAAAAACACCTAATGCTGAATTTGACTGCTATAGCTCTATATAGAGAGACAGCCCAGCTAATCAGACATTGTTCCCATGCAAGTAGCAGAGAGGGAGAAACATGAGTCGGAGAGAATGAAAGGGTCTTGTCAGGTAGAGTCCTGGACCTCCCTCCCTCCCCCCTGTGGTCCATTACCTCTGTCTTATCAAAGCTTTCTCTCAAAGTTCTCTCTCTCCCAGGCGTATGTTCCACTTAGAAGCCCCCTCCCTCTCTCTCTCAGAGTTCCCTCCCTCCCTCCCCCCTCTCAGAGTTCCCTCCCTCCCTCAGAGTTCCATCCCTCCCTCCCCCTCTCAGAGTTCTCTCCCTCCCCCTCTCAGAGTTCCCCCCCTCCTCCCTCCCTCCCTCCCCTCCAGAGTTCTCCTCTCCTCCCCCTCTCTCTCTCTCCCAGGCGTCTCCCCTCCCTCCCTCCCCATCTCAGAGTCCTCCCTCCCCTCCCTCCCTCTCTCTCCCTCCTCCCCCTCCCCATCCTCCTCCCTTTCCTCCCTCCCTCCCCCTCCCTCCCCTCCCTCCCTCCCTCCCTCCCTCCCTCCCCTCCCTCCCTCCCCCCTCCCTCCCTCCCTCCCTCCCTCCCTCCCCCTCTCAGAGTTCTCTCTCTCCCAGGCGAGTTCCCTCCCTCCCCTCTCATGTTCCACCCTTAGAAGGCCTCTCCCCCCCTCCCCTCCCCATCTCAGAGTTCCCTCCCTCCCCCTCTAAGAGTTCTCTCCCTCTCTCCCTCCATCCCTCCCTCCCTCACCCTCTCAGAGTTCCATCCCTCCCTCCCCCTCTCAGAGTTCCATCCCTCCCTCCCTCTCTCAGAGTTCTCTCCCTCCCTCCCCCTCTCAGAGTTCTCTCCCTCCCTCCCCCTCTCAGAGTTCCCTCCCTCCCCCCTCTCAGAGTTCCCTCCCTCCCCCTCTCAGAGTTCCCTCCCTCCCCCTCTCAGAGTTCCCTCCCTCCCCCTCTCAGAGTTCCCTCCCTCCCCCTCTCAGAGTTCCCTCCCTCCCCCTCTCAGAGTTCCCTCCCTCCCCCTCTCAGAGTTCCCTCCCTCCCCCTCTCAGAGTTCTCTCTCTCCCAGGCGTATGTTCCACTTAGAAGGCTTCCAGTGACGCTTAAAAAGCTCTTTGCTTTTTGTTTTGTAAATTGTCTTTGCTTTTAAGTTTAAAGGCTGGAGATGGTATCTTCCTCTCTGTCTCTCTCAATGTTCAATTCAATTGAAGGGCTTTATTGCCATGGGAAACATACAGTATGTTAACATTGCCAAAGCAAATGACGTAGATAGATAATAAATAAACAAAAGTCAAACGAACAATAAAAATGTACACTAAACATTACACCCACAAAAGTTCCAAAAGAATAAAGACATTTCAAATGTCATATGATGTGCAAATAGTTAAAGCACAAACGTGGAAGTAAATATACGTAAATATGGGTTGCATTAACATTTAAAATTGCGTGTGTTCTTCACTGGTTGCCCTTTTCTCGTGGCAACAGATCACAAGTCTTGCTGCTGTGATGTCACACTGTGGAATTTCCCCCAGTAGATATGGGACTTAATCAAAATTGGATTTGTTTTCAATTTTTTTGTGGATCTGCGTAATCTGAGGGAAATATGTCTCTCTAATATGGTCATACATTGGGCAGGAGGTTAGGAAGTGCAGCTCAGTTTCCACCTCATTTTGATGGCAGTGTGCACATAGCCTGTCTTCTCCTTAGAGCCTGCCTTTCTCAATAGCAAGGCTATGCTCACTGAGTCGGTACATAGTTAAAGCTTTCCTTAAGTTTGGGTCAGATGCAGTGGTCAGTGTGTACTCTCTGCCAAATTGCGTTCTAGTTTGCTCTGTTTTTTTGTTAATTCTTTCCAACGTATAAAATAATTCTCTTTTTGTTTTCTCATGATTTGGTTGGGTCTAATTGTGCTGCTGCCCTGGGGCTCTGTAGGGTGTGTTTGTGAACAGAGCCCCAGGACCAGCTTGCTTAGGGGACTCTTATCCAGGTTAATCCCTCTGTAGGTGATGGCTTTGTTATGGAAGGTTTGGGAATCACTTCCATTCAGGTGGTTGTAGAATTGAACGTCTTTTTCTCTGATTATGATAATTAGTGGGTATCGGCCTAATTCTGCTCTGCATGCATTATTTGGTGCTTTACGTTGTACACAGAGGATATTTTTGCAGAATTCTGCATGCAGAGTCTCAATATGGAGTTTGTCCCATTTTGTGAATTCTTGGTTGGTAAGCGGATCCCAGACCTCACAACCATAAAGGGCAATGGGTTCTATGACTGATTCAAGTATTTTTAGCCAGATCCTAATTGGTATGTTGAATTTTATGTTCCTTTGATGGCATAGAAGGCCCTTCTTTACCTTGCAGTAGTTTATGTGTCGGGGGGGCTAGGATCAGTCTGTTATATCTGCAGTATTTCTCCTGTCTTGTCCAGTGTCCTGTGTGAATTTAAGTTTGCTCTCTCTAATTCGCTCTCTCTCTTTCTTTCTCTCTCTCTTTCTCTCGGAGGATCTAAACCCTAGGACCATGCCTCAGGACTACCTGGCCCGAGGACTGCTGTCCCCAGTCCACCTGGCCATGCTGCTGCTCCAGTTTCAACTGTTCTGCCTGCGGCTATGGAACCCTGACCTGTTCACCCGATGAACTACCTGTCCCAGACCTGTTGTTTTCAACTCTCTAGAGACAGCAGGTGCGGTAGAGATACTCTGAATGATCGGCTATGAAAAGCCAAATGACATTTACTCCTGAGGTGCTGACCTGTTGCACCCTCTTACAACCACTCTGATTACTTTATCTGACCTTGCTGGTCATCTATGAACATTTGAACATTTTGACCATGTTCTGTTATAATCTCCACCTGGTACAGCCAGAAGAGGACTGGCCACCCCTCATAGCCTGGTTCCTCTCTAGGTTTCTTCCTAGGTTTTGGCCTTTCTAGGGAGATTTTCCTAGCCACCGTACTTCTACACCTGCATTGCTTGCTGTTTGGGGATTTAGGCTGGGTTTCTGTACAGCACTTTGAGATATCAGCTAATGTATGAATGGCTATATAAAAAAAAAAAGATTGATTGATTGATTCTTGCCTTGTCTCTCAGATCGTTAACATATTTGTGGATGTTACCTGTAGTGCTGATGTTCAGGCCGAGGTATGTATAGTTTTCTGTGTGCTCTAGGGCAATGGTGTCGAGATGGAATTTGTATTTGTGGTCCTGGCAACTGGACCTTTTTTGGAAAACCATTATTTTGGTCTTACTGAGATTTACTGTCAGGGCCCAGGTCTGACAGAATCTGTGCATAAGATCTAGGTGCTGCTGTAGGCCCTCCTTGGTTGGGGACAGAAGCACCAGATCATCAGCAAACAGTAGACATTTGACTTCAGATTCTAGTAGGGTGAGGCCGGGTGCTGCAGACTGTTCTAGTGCCCGCGCCAATTCATTGATATATATGTTGAAGAGGGTGGGGCTTAAGCTGCATCCGTGTCTCACCCCACGGCCCCATGGACAGAAATGTGTGTGTTTTTTTGCCAATTTTAACCACACTCTTGTTGTTTGTGTACATGGATTTGAAGGAAGCACAGTGATGCCGGAACATTGGTGATTTACCCAATAAATGACGTGGAGTTTATATTTGGAGTGTGGGACTCTCTTCATCTTTAGGGCTTATAGTATTATATATTTTTTTTCCCCCAACACCACTTTCCATCAATTTGTAGATCCTTATGCCAAATTGAGACAAAAGCATTTTTTGAAATCAACAAAGCATGAGAAGACTTTGCCTTTGTTTTGGTTTGTTTGGTGCTCAATTAGGGTGTGCAGGGTGAATACATGGTCTGTTGTACGGTAATTTGGTAAAATGTCCATTTGACATTTGCTCAGTACATTGTTTTCACTGAGGAAATGTACGAGTCTGCTGTTAATGATATGCAGAGGATTTTCCCAAGGTTACTGTTGACACATATCCCACGGTGGTTATTGGGGTCAAATTTGTCTCCACTTTTGTGGATTGGGGTGGTTAGTCATTGGTTACAAATATTGGGGAAAATGCCAGACTTATATATTTCTTATATATTTGGTCTATATTTTATAATTTCATCGACACCACAAGAGAGAGAGAGAGAGAGAGAGAGAGGTAGAGGTAGAGAGAGCGAGAGAGAGAGTGAGAGAGAGGTAGAGGTAGAGAGAGAGACAGAGAGAGGGAGTCTAACAACCTGAGTATTGTGATCTAGCTGCGTTGTGAAGTGCATCAAAAGCTTTTCACCCAGCAGCCTTTCTTGTTCTCTCTAACAGGGTTGTCATTGCACTAAATATCCTAATCTCATCAACAAAGATTTAAGCTGTGTGAATGCACATTCTATTTCTGCTCTGCTGTAAACCTGAAAGGATCTGTTACGTTACGCTGCTTAGGGCCATGGGTAAAAATGTTTTTCTCACCTGTACACGCTCTCTATTTCTCTCCTTCTACTTTCTCTCTCCATCTCTCTTTTCCCCTGCTCTCTCTCTCTCTCGCTCTCTCTTTCTCTCCCTATATCTCTCTCCCCCTGCTGTTTCTCTCTCTCCCTATATCTCTCTCCCCCTGCTGTTTCGCTCTCTCCTGATTTCTCCTGTTGTTCAACAGCCACCCTAAGACCCATTCACAGCCACCCTAAGACCCATTCACGGCCACCCTCCATTCACGGCCACCCTAAGACCCATTCACAGCCACCCTCCATTCACGGCCACCCTAAGACCCATTCACAGCCACCCTCCATTCACAGCCACCCTAAGACCCATTCACAGCCACCCTCCATTCACAGCCACCCTAAGACCCATTCACAGCCACCCTCCATTCACAGCCACCCTAAGACCCATTCACAGCCACCCTCCATTCACAGCCACCCCAAGACTCATTCACAGCCACCCTCCATTCACAGCCACCCTCCATTCACAGCCACCCTAAGACCCATTCACAGCCACCCTCCATTCACAGCCACCCTAAGACCCATTCACAGCCACCCTCCATTCACAGCCACCCTAAGACCCATTCACAGCCACCCTCCATTCACAGCCACCCTAAGACCCATTCACAGCCACCCTCCATTCACGGCCACCCTAAGACTCATTCCCAGCCACCCTAAGACCCATTCACAGCCACCCTAAGACCCATTCACGGACACCCTAAGACCCATTCACAGCCACCCTAAGACCCATTCACGGCCACCCTAAGACCCATTCACGGCCACCCTAAGACCCATTCACGGACACCCTAAGACCCATTCACGGCCACCCTAAGACCCATTCACGGACACCCTAAGACCCATTCACGGCCACCCTAAGACCCATTCACGGACACCCTAAGACCCATTCACGGACACCCTAAGACCCATTCACGGCCACCCTAAGACCCATTCACGGCCACCCTAAGACCCATTCACGGACACCCTAAGACCCATTCACGGCCACCCTAAGACCCATTCACGGCCACCCTAAGACCCATTCACGGCCACCCTAAGACCCATTCACGGACACCCTAAGACCCATTCACGGACACCCTAAGACCCACTCACGGCCACCCTAAGACCCATTCACGGCCACCCTAAGACCCATTCACGGACACCCTAAGACCCATTCACGGACACCCTAAGACCCATTCACGGCCACCCTAAGACCCATTCACGGCCACCCTAAGACCCAATGAAGGATTCAAACTCATGGAATTCAATTCAATTCATGAAATGATGAGTTAAAATGTGGTTGACCCTAATACCGATGTATCTCTATCTACTATATATATATTATATATATATTTTTTTATACATTTTTATATTTTTTATTTTATTTTATATTTAATTATATTTTACACTTTCTATTTCTACACATTCCCTCTCTTACCTTTTTTGAGCCTTGCTCCTCTTCCACTCCGTCACCCACGACAACGTAAACAACTTTCCTCCCGAATCTCTGAATTACCCTCTCAAAACAGCTCTCCTTCCCTGCGGACAGATAGACAGGTTAGAGAGACAGACAGACAGACAGACAGACAGACAGACAGACAGACAGACAGGTTAGAGAGACAGACAGACAGGTTAGAGAGACAGACAGACAGGTTAGAGAGACAGACAGACAGACAGACAGACAGACAGACAGACAGACAGACAGACAGACAGACAGACAGGTTAGAGAGACAGACAGACAGACAGACAGACAGACAGACAGACAGACAGACAGACAGACAGACAGACAGACAGACAGGTTAGAGAGACAGACAGACAGGTTAGAGAGACAGACAGACAGGTTAGAGAGACAGACAGACAGACAGACAGGTTAGAGAGACAGACAGACAGGTTAGAGAGACAGACAGGCATGTTAGACAGACAGACAGACAGACAGACAGACAGACAGACAGACAGGTTAGAGAGACAGACAGACAGGTTAGAGAGACAGACAGACAGACAGATAGACAGGTTAGAGAGACAGACAGACAGGTTAGAGAGACAGACAGACAGACAGGTTAAAGAGACAGACAGACAGGTTAGAGACAGACAGACAGACAGACAGACAGACAGACAGACAGACAGACAGACAGACAGACAGACAGACAGACAGACAGACAGACAGACAGACAGACAGACAGACAGACAGACAGACAGACAGACAGACAGAAATGAAACCCGGCTAGTTACTCTTCACACCGTGCCAAACCAACCCGCCTGGTCAATTAAATGGTGTATACACACTACCCTATAGGGCCCTATACACACTACCCTATAGGGCCCTATACACACTACCCTATAGGGCCATATACACACTACCCTATAGGGCCCTATAAACACTACCGTATAGGGCCCTATACACACTACCCTATAGGGCCCTATACACACTACCCTATAGGGCCCTATACACACTACCCTATAGGGCCCTATACACCCTATACACCCTACCTTATAGGGCCATATACACACTACCCTATATGGCCCTATACACACTACCCTATAGGGCCCTATACACACTACCCTATAGGGCCCTATACACAATACCCTATAGGGCCATATACACCCTACCCTATAGGGCCCTATACACACTACCATATAGGGCCCTATACACCCTATACACCCTACCCTATAGGGCCATATACACACTACCCTATAGGGCCCTATAAACACTACCGTATAGGGCCCTATACACACTACCCTATAGGGCCCTATACACACTACCCTA
>NC_068448.1:78680716-78693216 GCF_023373465.1 Oncorhynchus keta
GCGAGCTGTGGCAAGAAGGTTTTCTGTCTGTCAGTGTAGTGTCCAGAGCATGGAAGTGCTACCAGGAGACAGGCCAGTACATCAGGAGACGTGGAGGAGGCCGTAGGAGAGCAACAACCCAGCAGCAGGACCGCTACCTCCGCCTTTGAGCAAGGAGGAGCAGGAGGAGCACTGCCAGAGCCCTGCAAAATGACCTCCAGTAGGCCACAAATGTGCATGTGTCTGCTCAAACGGTCAGAAACAGACTCCATGAGGGTGGTATGAGGGCCCGACGTCCACAGGTGGGGGTTGTGCTTACAGCCCAACACCGTGCAGGACGTTTGGCATTTGCCAGAGAACACGAAGATTGGCAAATTCGCCACTGGCGCCCTGTGCAAGCAGGTTCACACTGAGCACATGTGACAGACGTGACAGAGTCTGGAGACGCCGTGGAGAACGTTCTGCTGCCTGCAACATCCTCCAGCATGACCGGTTTGGCGGTGGGTCAGTTATGGTGTGGGGCGGCATTTCTTTGGGGGGCCGCACAGCCCTTCATGTGCTCGCCAGAGGTAGCCTGACTGCCATTAGGTACCGAGATGAGATCCTCAGACCCCTTGTGAGACCATATGCTGGTGCGGTTGGCCCTGGGTTCCTCCTAATGCAAGACAATGCTAGACCTCATGTGGCTGGAGTGTGTAAGCAGTTCCTGCAAGAGGAAGGCATTGATGCTATGGACTGGCCCGCCCGTTCCCCAGACCTGAATCCAATTGAGCACATCTGGGACATCATGTCTCGCTCCATCCACCAACGCCACGTTGCACCACAGACTGTCCAGGAGTTGGCGGATGCTTTAGTCCAGGTCTGGGAGGAGATCCCTCAGGAGACCATCCGCCACCTCATCAGGAGCATGCCCAGGCGTTGTAGGGAGGTCGTACAGGCACGTGGAGGCCACACACACTACTGAGCCTCATTTTGACTTGTTTTAAGGACATTACATCAAAGTTGTATCAGCCTGTAGTGTGGATTTCCACTTTAATTTTGAGTGTGGCTCCAAATCCAGACCTCCATGGGTTAATAAATTTGATTTCCATTGATAATTTGTGTGTGATTTTGTTGTCAGCACATTCAATTATGTAAAGAAAAAAGTCATTCAGATCTAGGATGTGTTATTTTAGTGTTCCCTTTATTTTTTGAGCAGTGTATATTAATTCAATGCAAACCTTATTTTATCAGAAAGTCACATTCTAGAAGAGAGGAGGGAAGAGAATAGATAGGGGAGAGATGAGGAGGGGAGAGAATAGAGAGGGGAGAGAAGAGGAGTGGAGAGAAGAGGAGGGGAGAGATGAGGAGGAGAGAGATGAGGAGGGAGAGATGAGGAGGGGAGAGATGAGGAGGGAGAGAATAGAGAGGGGAGAGAAGAGGAGTGGAGAGAAGAGAGGGGAGAATAGGGAGAGAATAGAGAGGGAGAGATGAGGAGGGAGAGATGAGGAGGGGAGAGATGAGGAGGGGAGAGAATAGATAGGGGAGAGATGAGGAGGGAAGAGAATAGATAGGGGAGAGATGAGGAGGGGAGAGATGAGGAGGGGAGAGAATAGATAGGGGAGAGAAGAGGAGGGGAGAGATGAGGAGGGGAGAGATGAGGAGGGAGAGATGAGGAGGGGAGAGATGAGGAGGGGAGAGAATAGAGAGGGGAGAGAAGAGGAGGGAGAGAATAGGAGGGAGAGAAGAGGAGGGGAGAGAATAGAGAGGGGAGAGATGAGGAGGGGAGAGATGAGGAGGGGAGAGATGAGGAGGGGAGAGATGAGGAGGAAAGAGAATAGATAGGGGAGAGATGAGGAGGGAAGAGAATAGATAGGGGAGAGATGAGGAGGGAAGAGAATAGAGAGGGGAGAGATGAGGAGGGGAGAGATGAGGAGGGGGAGAAATAGATAGGGGAGAGATGAGGAGGGGAGAGAATAGATAGGGGAGAGAAGAGGAGGGGAGAGAATAGATAGGGGAGAGATGAGGAGGGGAGAGAATAGAGAGGGGAGAGATGAGGAGGGGAGAGAATAGAGAGGGGTGAGAAGAGGAGGGGAGAGAATAGATAGGGGAGAGATGAGGAGGGGAGAGAATAGAGAGGGGTGAGAATAGAGAGGGGTGAGAATAGAGAGGGGTGAGAAGAGGACTGGAGAGAAGAGGAGGGGGGAGAAGAGGAGGGGAGAGATGAGGAGGGGAGAGATGAGGAGGGGAGAGAATAGATAGGGGAGAGATGAGGAGGGGAGAGAATAGATAGGGGAGAGATGAGGAGGGAAGAGAATAGAGAGGGGAGAGATGAGGAGGGAGAGATGAGGAGGGAGAGAATAGATAGGGGAGAGATGAGGAGGGGAGAGAATAGATAGGGGAGAGAAGAGGAGGGAGAGAATAGATAGGGAGAGATGAGGAGGGGAGAGAATAGAGAGGGAGAGATGAGGAGGGGAGAGAATAGAGAGGGGTGAGAAGAGGAGGAGAGAATAGATAGGGGAGAGATGAGGAGGGGAGAGAATAGAGAGGGGTGAGAATAGAGAGGGGTGAGAATAGAGAGGGGTGAGAAGAGGACTGGAGAGAAGAGGAGGGGAGAGAAGAGGAGGGAGAGATGAGGAGGGGAGAGATGAGGAGGGGAGAGAATAGATAGGGGAGAGATGAGGAGGGGAGAGAATAGAGAGGGGTGAGAATAGAGAGGGGTGAGAATAGAGAGGGGTGAGAAGAGGACTGGAGAGAAGAGGAGGGGAGAGAATAGATAGGGGAAAGATGAGGAGGGAAGAGATGAGGAGGGAAGAGAATAGATAGGGGAGAGATGAGGAGGGGAGAGAATAGATAGGGGAAAGATGAGGAGGGAAGAGATGAGAGGGAAGAGAATAGATAGGGGAGAGATGAGGAGGGGAGAGAATAGATAGGGAGAGATGAGGAGGAGAGAATAGATAGGGGAGAGATGAGGAGGGGAGAGAATAGATAGGGGAGAGATGAGGAGGGGAGAGAATAGATAGGGGAGAGATGAGGAGGGGAGAGATGAGGAGGGAAGAGAATAGATAGGGGAGAGATGAGGAGGGGAGAGAATAGATAGGGGAGAGATGAGGAGGGGAGAGAATAGATAGGGGAGAGATGAGGAGGGGAGAGATGAGGAGGGAAGAGATGAGGAGGGAAGAGAATAGATAGGGGAGAGATGAGGAGGGGAGAGAATAGATAGGGGAGAGATGAGGAGGGGAGAGAATAGATAGGGGAGAGATGAGGAGGGGAGAGAATAGATAGGGGAGAGATGAGGAGGGAAGAGAATAGATAGGGGAGAGATGAGGAGGGGAGAGAATAGATAGGGGAGAGATGAGGAGGGGAGAGAATAGATAGGGGAGAGATGAGGAGGGGAGAGATGAGGAGGGAAGAGAATAGATAGGGGAGAGATGAGGAGGGGAGAGAATAGATAGGGGAGAGATGAGGAGGGAAGAGAATAGATAGGGGAGAGATGAGGAGGGGAGAGAATAGATAGGGGAGAGATGAGGAGGGGAGAGAATAGATAGGGGAGAGATGAGGAGGGGAGAGAATAGATAGGGGAGAGATGAGGAGGGAGAGAATAGATAGGGGAGAGATGAGGAGGGGAGAGAATAGATAGGGGAGAGATGAGGAGGGGAGAGAATAGATAGGGGAGAGATGAGGAGGGGGAGAGATGAGGAGGGAAGAGAATAGATAGGGGAGAGATGAGGAGGGGAGAGAATAGATAGGGAGAGATGAGGAGGGGAGAGAATAGATAGGGAGAGATGAGGAGGGAGAGATGAGGAGGGAAGAGATGAGGAGGGAAGAGAATAGATAGGGGAGAGATGAGGAGGGGAGAGAATAGATAGGGGAGAGATGAGGAGGGGAGAGAATAGATAGGGGAGAGATGAGGAGGGGGGAGAGAATAGATAGGGGAGATGAGGAGGGGAGAGATGAGGAGGGAAGAGAATAGATAGGGGAGAGATGAGGAGGGGAGAGAATAGATAGGGGAGAGATGAGGAGGGGAGAGAATAGATAGGGGAGAGATGAGGAGGGAGAGATGAGGAGGGAAGAGAATAGATAGGGAGAGATGAGGAGGGAGAGAATAGATAGGGGAGAGATGAGGAGGGAAGAGAATAGATAGGGAGAGATGAGGAGGGGAGAGAATAGATAGGGAGAGATGAGGAGGGAGAGAGAATAGATAGGGGAGAGATGAGGAGGGGAGAGAATAGATAGGGGAGAGATGAGGAGGGGAGAGATAGATAGGGGAGAGATGAGGAGGAAGAGAATAGATAGGGGAGAGATGAGGAGGGGAGAGAATAGATAGGGGAGAGATGAGGAGGGAGAGAGAATAGATAGGGAGAGATGAGGAGGGAGAGAATAGATAGGGAGAGATGAGGAGGGGAGAGAATAGATAGGGGAGAGATGAGGAGGGGAGAGAATAGATAGGGGAGAGATGAGGAGGGGAGAGAATAGATAGGGGAGAGATGAGGAGGGGAGAGAATAGATAGGGGAGAGATGAGGAGGGGAGAGAATAGATAGGGGAGAGATGAGGAGGGGAGAGAAGAGAGAGGGGAGAGAAGAGGAGGGGAGAGAAGAGAGAGGGGAGAGAATAGAGAGGGGTGAGAAGAGGAGGGGAGAGAATAGAGAGGGAGAGAATAGAGAGGGGTGAGAAGAGGAGGGAGAGAAGAGGAGGGGAGAGAAGAGGAGGGGAGAGAAGAGGAGGGGAGAGAATAGAGAGGGGAGAGAATAGAGAGGGGTGAGAATAGAGAGGGGAGAGAATAGAGAGGGGTGAGATGAGGAGGGGAGAGAATAGAAAGGGGAGAGAATAGAGAGGGGTGAGAAGAGGACTGGAGAGAAGAGGAGGGGAGAGAAGAGGAGGGGAGAGAAGAGGAGGGGAGAGACAAAGAGGAGAAAGAAGAGGGGAGAGAAGAGGAGGGGAGAGAAGAGGAGGGGAGTGGAGAGAAAAGGAGGGGAGAGAATGGGAGGGGAGAGAAGAAGAGGGGAGAGAAGAGGAGGGGAGAGAAGAGGAGAGAGAAGAGGAGGGGAGAGAATAGGAGGGGAGATAATAGAGAGGGGAGAGAAGAGGAGTGGAGGGGAGAGAAGAAGAGGTGAAAGAAGAGAAGAGGAGGGGAGAGAAGAAGAGAGAGGAGTGGAGAGAAAAGGAGGGGAGAGAATAGGAGGGGAGATAAGAAGAGGAGAAAGAAGAGGAGGGGAGAGAAGAAGAGAGAGAAGAGGAGTGGAGAGAAAAGGAGGGGAGAGAATAGGAGGGGAGAGAATAGAGAGGGGAGAGAAGAGGAGTGGAGAGAAGAAGAGGGGAGAGAAGAGGAGGGGAGAGAATAGAGAGGGGTGAGAAGAGGAGTGGAGAGAAGAGGAGGGGAGAGAAGAGGAGGCAAGAGAAGAGGAGGGGGGATAAGAAGAGGAGAGAGAAGAGGAGGGGAGAGAAGAAGAGGAGAGAGAAGAGGGGAGAGAAGAGGAGGGGAGAGAAGAAGAGGAGGGGAGAGAAGAAGAGAGAGGAGTGGAGAGAAAAGGAGGGGAGAGAATAGGAGGGGAGAGAATAGAGGGGGAGAATAGAGAGCGGTGAGAAGAGGAGTGGAGAGAAGAGTAGGGTAGAGAAGAAGAGGAGAGAGAAGAGGGGAGAGAAGAGGAGGGGAGAGAAGAGGAGGGAAGAGAAGAAGAGGAGGGGAGAGAAGAAGAGAGAGGAGTGGAGAGAAAAGGAGGGGAGAGAATAGGAGGGGAGAGAATAGAGGGGGGAGAGAAGAGGAGTGGAGAGAAGAAGAGGGGAGAGAAGAGGAGGGGAGAGAAGAGGAGAGAGAAGAGGAGGGGAGAGAATAGGCTGGAGAGAATAGAGAGGGGAGAGAAGAGGAGTGGAGAGAAGAAGAGGGGAGAGAAGAGGGGGGGAGAGAAGAAGAGGAGAGAGAAGAGGAGGGGGGAGAATAGAGAGGGGTGAGAAGAGGAGTGGAGAGAAGACGAGGGGAGAGAAGAGGAGGCGAGAGAAGAGGAGGGGAGAGAAGAAAAGGAGAGAGAAGAGGAGGGGAGAGAAGACGAGGAGAGAGAAGAGGAGGGGAGAGAAGAGGAGGGTACAGAAGAAGAGGAGAAAGAAGAGGGGAGAGAAGTGGAGGGGAGAGAAGAGGAGGGAAGAGACAAAGAGGAGGGGAGAGAAGAGGAGGGGAGAGAAAAAGAGGAGAAAGAAGAGGAGGGGAGAGAAGAGGAGGGAAGAGAAGAAGAGGAGGGGAGAGAAGAGAGAAGAGGAGAGAGAAGAGGAGGGGAGAGAATAGGAGGGGAGAGAATAGAGAGGGGGGAGAATAGGAGGGGAGAGAAAAGGAGGGGAGAGAATAGGAGGGGAGAGAATAGAGAGGGGGGAGAATAGAGAGGGGAGAGATAGAGAGGGGAGAGAAGAGGAGTGGAGAGAAGAAGAGGAGTCGAAGAGGAGAGAGAAGAGGAGGAGAGAGAAGAGGAGGGGAAAGAAGAGGAGGGAGATGAGTGGAGAGAAGAAGAGAAATGTAGGGAGAATAAAGACATCCACAGTGTTAATGGGCAGCGTGTGTCTGTTGGCACATTGGTGTCTGTCCGTGTGTGTATGTGTGTGTGCCCCTGCATGCGTCTGTGTGTGTGTGCATGCGTCTGTGTATGTGTGTGTGTGTGTGTGTGTGTGTGTGTGTGTGTGTGTGTGTGTGTGTGTGTGTGTGTGTGTGTGTGTGTGTGTGTGTGTGTGTGTGTGTGTGTGTGTGTGTGTGTGTGTGTGTGTGTGTGTGCTCTGCCTCGTCTTGGAGAGGGATTCTGCAGCTCTCTCTGATTCAGCCGCCCCTCAGTAACACAATCCAGACGTTCTGCTAAATGCAACCTACTAGAAAAATTGAACCTGATGCTAACCGCCAATGAAATTATGACCTCTGATTACTACTGCGCCACACACCAGCACAGCCCCGGGGCTAGGGTCAGAGCACTGCACAGCCGAGAACTCTCTCTCTCTCATGCTCTCTCGCCGAGTCGAACACACACTTTCTAACGGTCTCTCTCTCTCCCTTTCTTTCTAACTCTATCTCTTTCTCTCTTTCTCTCTCTCAAAAATCTGTTATTAGTTTTCCATTTATAGGAGTGTTCCACTACCCCGTTCCTCTCCTCCCTCTCCTCCACTTCAGAGAGGGCTAAATGTGAAGGAGTCCTGGTTCTACGGGCCAGAGCAAGGCAGGCTCACTGCTTACTGCCCTACATACAGTGCCTTGCGAAAGTATTCGGCCCCCTTGAACTTTGTGACCTTTTGCCACATTTCAGGCTTCAAACATAAAGATATAAAACTGTATTTTTTTGTGAAGAATCAACAACAAGTGGGACACAATCATGAAGTGGAACGACATTTATTGGATATTCCAAACTTTTTTAACAAATCAAAAACTGGAAAATTGGGCGTGCAAAATTATTCAGCCCCCTTAAGTTAATACTTTGTAGCGCCACCTTTTGCTGCGATTACAGCTGTAAGTCGCTTGGGGTATGTCTCTATCAGTTTTGCACATCGAGAGACTGAATTTTTTTCCCATTCCTCCTTGCAAAACAGCTCGAGCTCAGTGAGGTTGGATGGAGAGCATTTGTGAACAGCAGTTTTCAGTTCTTTCCACAGATTCTCGATTGGATTCAGGTCTGGACATTGACTTGGCCATTCTAACACCTGGATATGTTTATTTTTTAACCATTCCATTGTAGATGTTGCTTTATGTTTTGGATCATTGTCTTGTTGGATGACAAATCTCCGTCCCAGTCTCAGGTCTTTTGCAGACTCCATCAGGTTTTCTTCCAGAATGGTCCTGTATTTGGCTCTATCCATCTTCCCATCAATTTTAACCATCTTCCCTGTCCCTGCTGAAGAAAAGCAGGCCCAAACCATGATGCTGCCACCACCATGTTTGATAGTGGGGATGGTGTGTTCAGGGTGTTGCTTTTACGCCAAACATAACGTTTTGCATTGTTGCCAAAAAGTCCAATTTTGGTTTCATCTGACCAGAGCACCTTCTTCCACATGTTTGGTGTGTCTCCCAGGTGGTTTCTGGCAAACTTTAAACGACACTTTTTATGGATATCTTTAAGAAATGGCTTTCTTCTTGCCACTCTTCCATAAAGGCCAGATTTGTACAATATACGACTGATTGTTGTCCTATGGACAGAGTCTCACACCTCAGCTGTAGATCTCTGCAGTTCATCCAGAGTGATCATGGGCCTCTTGGCTGCATCTCTGATCAGTCTTCTCCTTGTATCAGCTGAAAGTTTAGAAGGACGGCCAGTTCTTGGTAGATTTGCAGTGGTCTGATACTCCTTCCATTTCAATATTATCGCTTGCACAGTGCTCCTTGGGATGTTTAAAGCTTGGGAAATCTTTTTGTATCCAAATCCGGCTTTAAACTTCTTCACAACAGTATCTCGGACCTGCCTGGTGTGTTGCTTGTTCTTCATTATGCTCTCTGCGCTTTTAACGGACCTCTGAGACTATCACAGTGCAAGTGCATTTATACGGAGACTTGATTACACACAGGCGGATTGTATTTATCATCATTAGTCATTTAGGTCAACATCGGATCATTCAGAGATCCTCACTGAACTTCTGGAGAGAGTTTGCTGCACTGAAAGTAAAGGGGCTGGATAAAAAGGTCGCAAAGTTCAAGGGGGCCGAATACTTTCGCAAGGCACTGTATATACTTTTATGACGTATGTGTAATTATGCTTTACAATGTCCTTCATAACGTCTTTAAATGTAGTTATAATGTGTTATCATACAGACTATAAGAAAGTGTTGGACAAAAGCAAAAGTAACACAAAAAGAACAAAGTAAAAAGGAATCAAGAGAACTCAAAATTAACACACCACGAGGAATAACACACCACGAAGAATAACACACCACGAGGAATAACACACCACGAGGAATAACAGACCACAAGGAATAACACACCACGAGGAATAACACACCACGAGGAATAACACACCACGAGGAATAACAGACCACAAGGAATAACACACCACGAGGAATGACACACCACGAGGAATAACAGACCACCAGGAATAACACACTACGAGGAATAACACACCACGAGGAATAACACACCACGAGGAATAACACACCATGAGGAATAACAGACCACAAGGAATAACACACCACGAGGAATAACACACCACAAGGAATAACACACCACGAGGAATAACACACCACGAGGAATAACACACCACGAGGAATAACAGACCACAAGGAATAACACACCACGAGGAATAACACACCACAAGGAATAACACACCACGAGGAATAACACACCACGAGGAATAACAGACCACGAGGAATAACACACCACAAGGAATAACACACCACGAGGAATAACACACCACGAGGAATAATAGACCACAAGGAATAACACACCACGAGGAATAACAGACCACAAGGAATAACACACCACGAGTAATAACACACCACAAGGAATGACACACCATGAGGAATAACACACCACGAGGAATGACACACCACGAGGAATAACACACCACGAGGAATAACACACCACGAGGAATAACACACCACGAGGAATAACACACCACGAGGAACAACACACCACGAGGAATAACACACTACGAGGAATAACACACCACAAGGAATAACACACCACGAGGAATAACACACCACGAGGAATAACACACCACGAGGAATAACACACCACGAGGAATGACACACCACGAGGAATAACAAACCATGAGGAATAACACACCACGAGGAATAACAGACCACCAGGAATAACACACTACGAGGAATAACACACCACGAGGAATAACACACCATGAGGA
Organism: Oncorhynchus keta; assembly: GCF_023373465.1. Taxonomy (NCBI): domain Eukaryota; kingdom Metazoa; phylum Chordata; class Actinopteri; order Salmoniformes; family Salmonidae; genus Oncorhynchus; species Oncorhynchus keta. The sequence continues at coordinate 78,690,488 of NC_068448.1, forward strand.
ATAACAGACCACGAGGAATAACACACCATGAGGAATAACACACCACGAGGAATAACAGACCACCAGGAATAACACACCACGAGGAATAACAGACCACAAGGAATAACACACCACGAGGAATAACACACCACGAGGAATAACAGACCACCAGGAATAACACACTACGAGGAATAACACACCACGAGGAATAACACACCATGAGGAATAACAGACCACAAGGAATAACAAACCATGAGGAATAACACACCACGAGGAATAACAGACCACCAGGAATAACACACTACGAGGAATAACACACCACGAGGAATAACACACCATGAGGAATAACAGACCACGAGGAATAACACACCATGAGGAATAACACACCATGAGGAATAACAGACCACCAGGAATAACACACCACGAGGAATGACACACCACGAGGAATAACACACCACGAGGAATAACAGACTACCAGGAACAACACACCACAAGGAATAACACACAACGAGGAATAACACACCACGAGGAATAACACACAACGAGGAATAACACACCACGAGGAATAACAGACCACGAGGAATAACACACCACGAGGAATAACAGACCACGAGGAATAACAGACCACGAGGAAAATCCCACCACGAGGAATAACACACCACAAGAAATAACACACCACAAGGAATAACAAACCATGAGGAATAACACACCACGAGAAATAACACACCACGAGGAATAACACACCACGAGGAATAACACACCACGAGGAATAACAGACCACGAGGAATAACAAACCATGAGGAATAACAGGCCATGAGGAATAACACACCACGAGGAATAACACACCACGAGGAATAACACACCACGAGGAATCACACACCACAAGGAATAACACACCATGAGGAATAACAAACCATGAGGAATAACAGGCCATGAGGAATAACAGACCACGAGGAAAATCCCACCACGAGGAATAACACACCACAAGAAATAACACACCACAAGGAATAACAAACCATGAGGAATAACACAACATGAGAAATAACAAACCATGAGGAATAACAGGCCACGAGGAATAACACACCACAAGGAATAACACACCACAAGGAATAACACACCACAAGGAATAACAAACCATGAGGAATAACAGGCCATGAGGAATAACACACCACAAGGAATAACACACCACAAGGAATAACACACCACAAGGAATAACACACCACAAGGAATAACAAACCATGAGGAATAACACACCACAAGGAATAACAAACCATGAGGAATAACAGGCCACGAGGAATAACACACCACAAGGAATAACACACAACAAGGAATACCACACAACGAGGAATACCACACCACGAGGAATAACAGACCACGAGGAATAACACACCATGAGGAATAACACACCATGAGGAATAACACACCACGAGGAATAACACACCACGAGGAATAACACACCACGAGGAATAACACACTACGAGGAATAACACACCACGAGGAATAACACACCACGAGGAATAACACACCACGAGGAATAACACACTATGAGGAATAACAGACCACGAGGAATAACAGACTACCAGGAACAACACACCACAAGGAATAACACACCACGAGGAATAACAGACCACGAGGAATAACACACCACGAGGAATAACACACCACGAGGAATAACACACCACAAGGAATAACAGACCACGAGGAATAACACACCACGAGGAATAACACACCACGAGGAATAACACACCACGAGGAATAACACACCACGAGGAATAACAGACCACGAGGAATAACACACCACGAGAAATAACAGACCACGAGGAATAACAGACCACCAGGAATAACACACCACGAGGAATAACAGACCACGAGGAATAACACACCACGAGGAATAACAGACCACGAGGAATAACAGACCACCAGGAATAACACACCACGAGGAATAACAGACCACGAGGAATAACAGACCACCAGGAATAACACACCACGAGGAATAACAGACCACGAGGAATAACACACCACGAGGAATAACACACCACGAGGAATAACAGACCACGAGGAATAACACACCACGAGAAATAACAGACCACGAGGAATAACAGACCACCAGGAATAACACACCACGAGGAATAACAGACCACGAGGAATAACACACCACAAGGAATAACAGACCACGAGGAATAACAGACCACAAGGAATAACAGACCACGAGGAATAACACACCACGAGGAATAACACACCATGCATCTGATCTGTACCTTAAATCACTTAAATATTCCATTCCTGCTTGGGGATTTTAATGTTGTAACTACGTGGTGAAAGGGTTATGTCTTCACCTATTTGAAGATTATATTAAACCATTTCTCATGGAAGTTGAAACTAAGGAAGAAGGGAGCTTAAATTCCTTTGGCTTTACAGAACGTAAAAACCTTTCCCGCTCTGTGAAACTTTTAAAATTAACTTTCCGGCGTGTGTTAAGACACCCAAACGCAGACAGGACTTCCTTGTTTTAAGTCCCTCTGAACGGGGCCAAATGCTGACGTTATCGCATTCCTGCCTAATGCTAGAGCAGCAGTAAGGGTTGTGGACCAGCAACCTTTTTTATTTTACTGGTTCCCCTCTGAACACATTTTTCATCTCCCTGGATTTGTGGGGAAAGGGAGGAGGAGAGGAGAAAGGGAGGAGGAGAGGAGAAAGGGAGGAGGAGAGGAAGACGTGGAGAAACTCAAAACAGCTGTTCAGTAACAGAA
>NC_068448.1:78700716-78710716 GCF_023373465.1 Oncorhynchus keta
CTGTGTCTGTATATGTCTCTAATATGGTCATACATTTGACAGGAGGTTAGGAAGTGCAGCTCAGTTTCCACCTAATTTTGTGGGCAGTGTGGACATAGCCTGTCTTCTCTTGAGAGCCATGTCTGCCTACGGCGGCCTTTCTCAATAGCAAGGCTATGCTCACTAAGTCTGTACATAGTTAAAGCTAAGTATTCTGCCACTGTGTACTCTATGTTTAGGGACAAATAGCATTCTAGTTTGCTCTGTTTTTTTGTTAATTCTTTCCAATGGGTCAAGTAATTATCTTTTTTTTTCTCATGATTTGCTTGGGTCTAATTGTGCTGCTGTCCTGGGGCTCTGTAGGGTGTGTTTGTGTTTGTGAACTTAGCCCCAGGACCAGCTTGCAGGTTGTAGGTGATGGCTTTGTTATGGAAGGTTTGGGAATCGCTTCCTTTTAGGTGGTTATAGAATTTAACGGCCCTTTTCTATTTTCTGATAAATAGCGGGTATCGGCCTAATTCTATTCTGCATGCATTATTTGGTGTTCTACGTTGTACACGGAGGATATTTTTGTAAATTCTGCATAAAGAGTCTCAATGTGGTGTTTGTCCCATTCTGTGAATTCTTGGTTGGATCCCAGACCTCACAACCATAAAGGGCAATGGGTTCTATGACTGATTCAAGTATTTTTAGCCAGATCCTAATTGGTATGTTTAATTGTATGTTCCTTTTGATGACATAGAATGCCCTTCTTGCCTTGTCTCTCAGATCGTTCACAGCTTTATGGAAGTTACCTGTGGCGGTGATGTTTAGGCCAAGGTATGTATTTTTTTTTGTGTGCTTTTGGGCAGAATCTGTGCAGAAGATCAAGGTGCTGCTGTAGGCCCTCGTTGGTTGGTGACAGAAGCACCAGATCATCAGCAAACAGCAGACATTTGACCTCAGATTCTAGTAGGGTGAGGCCGGGTGCTGCAGACTCTTCTAGTGCCCGCGCCAATTCTTTGATATATGTGTTGAAAAGGGTGGGGCTTAAGCTGCATCCGTGTCTCGCCCCACGACACCGTGGGAAGAAATGTGTGTTGTTTTTTCCCATTTTAACCGCAGACTTGTTTTTGTGGCCATGGATTGTATAATGTCGTATGTTCTCTCTCTCTGCTCTCTCTCTGCCTCCCCCACACTGCCCATCTCTCTCTGCCTCCCCCACACTGCCCATCTCTCTCTGCCTCCCCCACACTGCCCATCTCTCTCTGCCTCCCCCACACTGCCCATCTCTCTCTCTGTTCCTCCCCCACCTGCCCATCTCTCTCTGCCTCCCCCACCCCCATCTCTCTCTGTTCCTCCCCCCACACCCCATCTCTCTCTCTGTTCCTCCCCCACCCCCCATCTCTCTCTCTGCCTCCCCCCCACCCCCCTCTCTCTCTGTTCCTCCCCCACCCCCCTCTCTCTCTGTTCCTCCCCCCACCCCCCATCTCTCTCTCTGTTCCTCCCCCCCCCCCCCCTCTCTCTCTGCCTCCCCCCACCCCCCCTCTCTCTCTGCCTCCCCCCCCACGCCCCCTCTCTCTCTGCCTCCCCCCACCCCCTCTCTCTCTGCCTCCCCCACGCCCCCTCTCTCTCTGCCCCCCCCACCCCCCTCTCTCTCTGCCTCCCCCCACGCCCCCTCTCTCTCTGCCTCCCCCACCTCCCCTCTCTCTCTGCCCCCCCACGCCCCCCTCTCTCTCTGCCTCCCCCCCACCTCCCCTCTCTCTCTCCTGTCCTGCTGAAACATTTTCATTATAGAGGAGGAAGGTATTAGAGGCCTCTTTGTTCCTCTGGCGTCTGTCATGAAGCAATCAGCAGAGAGCGACTGAGTCTTCCTGTAGGCCAGAGGAGAAGAAAGAGACTTCCCCAAACAGGGGGGTGGGTGGTGGGGGCAGACAGACAGAGGACAAGAAGGTGAGAGAGAGATTGCTAGAGAGAGAGAGAGAGAGAGAGAAAAGAGAGTGAGGGTGAGAGAGAGAGAGAGATTGCTAGAGAGAGAGAAAGATTTGTGACCTGTTGCCACAAGAAAAGGGCAACCAGTGAAGAACAAACACCATTGTAAATACAACCCATATTTATGCTTATTTATTTTCCCCTGTGTACTTTAACCATTTGTACATCGTCACAACACTGTATATATATATATATATATATAATATGACATTTGTAATATGCCTTTTTTCTTTTGACACTTCTTTGTGTGTAATGTTTACTGTTCATTTTGATTGTTTATTTCCTTTTGTATATTATCTACCTCACTTGCTTTGGCAATGTTAACACGTTTCCCATGTCAATAAAGCCCCTTGAACTGAATTGAGAGAGAGAGAGAGAGAGAGAGAGAGAGAGAGAGAGAGAGAGAGAGAGAGAGAGAGAGAGAGAGAGAGAGAGAGAGAGAGAGAGAGAGAGAGAGAGAGAGAGAGAGAGAGGGGGGTGGGGGAGAAATAGGTGTACAATGCTCAGGATGTAAATATCCAAATTATTGACCCTCCCTACCATACTACAGCTGGTAAAAACATCCATACTAGTTTCTCCTATCTGAATTTCCCTCTTGTTCTCCTTTTAGAGATGTTCTAGGTAACCATGGCTGCATGTATTATAAAATATCCTGTGAGTCACTGACAACAGGAACATTCTCTCTCATCATATAATCCTTCTCCCTTCGCTCTCTCTTCCCTGTTTTCTCTCTCTTTTCTCTGTTCTGTCACTTTCTCCTTCTACTATTTCTCTACCACTCTCTCTGTTCCCTGTTCTCTCTCTCAGCCGTCATCACACAGCAAGCTAGTTAGCTAACAGCCGTCATCACACAGAGCGCTAGTTAGCTGACAGCCATCATCACAGGGACAGAGCTAGGTAATTAACAGACGTCATCACAGAGAGAGAGCTAGCTAATTAACAGCCGTCATCACAGAGAGAGAGCTAGCTAATTAACAGCCGTCATCACACAGAGAGAGCTAGGTAATTAACAGACGTCATCACACAGAGAGAGAGCTAGTTAGCTGACAGCCGTCATCACAGAGAGAGAGCTAGCTAATTAAATGCCGTCATCACACAGAGAGAGCTAGCTAATTAACAGCGGTCATCACAGAGAGAGAGCTCGGTAATTAACAGACGTCATCACAGAGAGAGAGAGCTAGTTAGCTGACAGCCGTCATCACAGAGAGAGAGCTAGCTAATTAAATGCCGTCATCACACAGAGAGAGCTAGCTAATTAACAGCCGTCATCACACAGAGAGAGCTAGCTAATTAACAGCCGTCATCACAGAGAGAGAGCTAGCTAATTAACAGCCGTCATCACACAGAGAGAGAGCTAGGTAATTAACAGACGTCATCACACAGAGAGAGAGCTAGGTAATTAACAGCCGTCATCACAGAGAGAGAGCTAGGTAATTAACAGCCGTCATCACACAGAGAGAGCTAGGTAATTAACAGCTGTCATCACAGAGAGAGAGCTAGCTAATTAACAGCCGTCATCACAGAGAGAGAGCTAGGTAATTAACAGCTGTCATCACAGAGAGAGAGCTAGCTAATTAACAGCCGTCATCACACAGAGAGAGAGCTAGGTAATTAACAGCCGTCATCACACAGAGAGAGAGCTAGGTAATTAACAGCCGTCATCACAGAGAGAGCTAGGTAATTAACAGACGTCATCACACAGAGAGAGAGCTAGGTAATTAACAGACGTCATCACAGAGAGAGAGAGCTAGCTAATTAACAGCCGTCATCACACAGAGAGAGCTAGCTAATTAACAGCCGTCATCACACAGAGAGAGAGCTAGGTAATTAACAGACGTCATCACAGAGAGAGAGAGCTAGCTAATTAACAGCCGTCATCACACAGAGAGAGCTAGGTAATTAACAGCCGTCATCACAGAGAGAGAGCTAGGTAATTAACAGCCGTCATCACAGAGAGAGAGAGCTAGGTAATTAACAGCCGTCATCACAGAGAGAGAGCTAGGTAATTAACAGCCGTCATCACAGAGAGAGAGAGCTAGGTAATTAACAGCCGTCATCACAGAGAGAGAGCTAGTTAGCTGACAGCCGTCATCACAGAGAGAGAGCTAGTTAGCTGACAGCCGTCATCACAGAGAGAGAGCTAGTTAGCTGACAGCCGTCATCACAGAGAGAGAGCTAGCTAATTAACAGCGGTCATCACAGAGAGAGAGCTAGCTAATTAACAGACGTCATCACAGAGAGAGAGCTAGCTAATTAACAGCGGTCATCACAGAGAGAGAGCTAGGTAATTAACAGCCGTCATCACAGAGAGAGAGCTAGTTAGCTGACAGCCGTCATCACAGAGAGAGAGCTAGGTAATTAACAGACGTCATCACACAGAGAGAGCTAGTTAGCTGACAGCCGTCATCACAGAGAGAGAGCTAGGTAATTAACAGACGTCATCACACAGAGAGAGCTAGTTAGCTGACAGCCGTCATCACAGAGAGAGAGCTAGGTAATTAACAGACGTCATCACACAGAGAGAGCTAGGTAATTAACAGACGTCATCACACAGAGAGAGCTAGGTAATTAACAGCCGTCATCACAGAGAGAGAGCTAGGTAATTAACAGCCGTCATCACACAGAGAGAGCTAGTTAGCTGACAGCCGTCATCACAGAGAGAGAGCTAGGTAATTAACAGACGTCATCACACAGAGAGAGCTAGTTAGCTGACAGCCGTCATCACAGAGAGAGAGCTAGGTAATTAACAGACGTCATCACACAGAGAGAGCTAGTTAGCTGACAGCCGTCATCACAGAGAGAGAGCTAGGTAATTAACAGCCGTCATCACAGAGAGAGAGAGCTAGCTAATTAACAGCCGTCATCACAGAGAGAGAGAGCTAGCTAATTAACAGCCGTCATCACAGAGAGAGAGAGCTAGCTAATTAACAGCCGTCATCACAGAGAGAGAGAGCTAGCTAATTAACAGCCATCATCACAGAGAGAGAGAGCTAGCTAATTAACAGACGTCATCACAGAGAGAGAGCTAGGTAATTAACAGCCGTCATCACAGAGAGAGAGCTAGGTAATTAACAGCCGTCATCACAGAGAGAGAGCTAGGTAATTAACAGCCGTCATCACAGAGAGAGAGCTAGGTAATTAACAGCCGTCATCACACAGAGAGAGCTAGGTAATTAACAGCCGTCATCACAGAGAGAGAGCTAGCTAATTAACAGCCGTCATCACACAGAGAGAGAGCTAGGTAATTAACAGCCGTCATCACACAGAGAGAGAGAGCTAGCTAATTAACAGCCGTCATCACACAGAGAGAGAGCTAGGTAATTAACAGCCGTCATCACAGAGAGAGAGCTAGGTAATTAACAGACGTCATCACAGAGAGAGAGCTAGGTAATTAACAGACGTCATCACACAGAGAGAGCTAGGTAATTAACAGACGTCATCACAGAGAGAGAGCTAGGTAATTAACAGACGTCATCACACAGAGAGAGCTAGGTAATTAACAGCCGTCATCACAGAGAGAGAGCTAGGTAATTAACAGACGTCATCACACAGAGAGAGAGCTAGGTAATTAACAGACGTCATCACAGAGAGAGAGCTAGCTAATTAACAGCCGTCATCACAGAGAGAGAGCTAGGTAATTAACAGCCGTCATCACACAGAGAGAGAGAGCTAGCTAATTAACAGCCGTCATCACACAGAGAGAGAGCTCGGTAATTAACAGCCGTCATCACACAGAGAGAGAGCTAGGTAATTAACAGACGTCATCACACAGAGAGAGCTAGGTAATTAACAGCCGTCATCACAGAGAGAGAGCTAGGTAATTAACAGACGTCATCACACAGAGAGAGAGCTAGGTAATTAACAGACGTCATCACACAGAGAGAGAGAGCTAGTTAGCTAACAGCCGTCATCACACAGAGAGAGAGAGCTAGGTAATTAACAGACGTCATCACACAGAGAGAGCTAGCTAATTAACAGACGTCATCACAGAGAGAGAGCTAGGTAATTAACAGCCGTCATCACAGAGAGAGAGCTAGGTAATTAACAGCCGTCATCACAGAGAGAGAGAGAGCTAGGTAATTAACAGCCGTCATCACAGAGAGAGAGAGTGCTAGCTAATTAACAGACGTCATCACAGAGAGAGAGAGAGCTAGGTAATTAACAGACGTCATCACAGAGAGAGAGAGAGCTAGCTAATTAACAGCCGTCATCACAGAGAGAGAGAGAGCTAGGTAATTAACAGCCGTCATCACAGAGAGAGAGAGAGCTAGCTAATTAACAGACGTCATCACAGAGAGAGAGAGAGCTAGGTAATTAACAGACGTCATCACAGAGAGAGAGAGAGCTAGCTAATTAACAGCCGTCATCACAGAGAGAGAGAGAGCTAGGTAATTAACAGCCGTCATCACAGAGAGAGAGAGAGCTAGCTAATTAACAGACGTCATCACAGAGAGAGAGAGAGCTAGGTAATTAACAGACGTCATCACAGAGAGAGAGAGAGCTAGCTAATTAACAGCCGTCATCACAGAGAGAGAGCTAGGTAATTAACAGCCGTCATCACAGAGAGAGAGCTAGGTAATTAACAGACGTCATCACACAGAGAGAGAGCTAGGTAATTAACAGACGTCATCACAGAGAGAGAGCTAGGTAATTAACAGACGTCATCACAGAGAGAGAGAGAGCTAGGTAATTAACAGACGTCATCACAGAGAGAGAGAGAGCTAGCTAATTAACAGCCGTCATCACAGAGAGAGAGCTAGGTAATTAACAGCCGTCATCACAGAGAGAGAGCTAGGTAATTAACAGCCGTCATCACAGAGAGAGAGAGAGCTAGGTAATTAACAGACGTCATCACAGAGAGAGAGAGAGCTAGCTAATTAACAGACGTCATCACAGAGAGAGAGAGAGCTAGGTAATTAACAGACGTCATCACAGAGAGAGAGAGAGCTAGGTAATTAACAGACGTCATCACACAGAGAGAGAGAGCTAGCTAATTAACAGCCGTCATCACAGAGAGAGAGAGAGCTAGCTAATTAACAGCCGTCATCACAGAGAGAGAGAGAGCTAGGTAATTAACAGACGTCATCACAGAGAGAGAGAGAGCTAGGTAATTAACAGACGTCATCACAGAGAGAGAGAGAGCTAGCTAATTAACAGACGTCATCACAGAGAGAGAGAGAGCTAGCTAATTAACAGACGTCATCACACAGAGAGAGAGAGCTAGGTAATTAACAGCCGTCATCACAGAGAGAGAGCTAGGTAATTAACAGACGTCATCACAGAGAGAGAGAGAGCTAGGTAATTAACAGACGTCATCACAGAGAGAGAGAGAGCTAGGTAATTAACAGACGTCATCACAGAGAGAGAGAGAGCTAGGTAATTAACAGACGTCATCACACAGAGAGAGCTAGCTAATTAACAGACGTCATCACAGAGAGAGAGCTAGGTAATTAACAGACGTCATCACAGAGAGAGAGCTAGGTAATTAACAGCCGTCATCACAGAGAGAGAGCTAGGTAATTAACAGACGTCATCACAGAGAGAGAGAGAGCTAGGTAATTAACAGCCGTCATCACAGAGAGAGAGCTAGCTAATTAACAGCCGTCATCACAGAGAGAGAGAGCTAGGTAATTAACAGACGTCATCACAGAGAGAGAGCTAGGTAATTAACAGCCGTCATCACAGAGAGAGAGAGCTAGGTAATTAACAGCCGTCATCACAGAGAGAGAGCTAGGTAATTAACAGACGTCATCACAGAGAGAGAGCTAGGTAATTAACAGACGTCATCACAGAGAGAGAGCTAGGTAATTAACAGCCGTCATCACAGAGAGAGAGCTAGGTAATTAACAGACGTCATCACAGAGAGAGAGCTAGGTAATTAACAGACGTCATCACAGAGAGAGAGCTAGGTAATTAACAGCCGTCATCACAGAGAGAGAGCTAGCTAATTAACAGCCGTCATCACAGAGAGAGAGAGCTAGGTAATTAACAGACGTCATCACACAGAGAGAGAGCTAGCTAATTAACAGCCGTCATCACACAGAGAGAGAGCTAGCTAATTAACAGCCGTCATCACACAGAGAGAGCTAGGTAATTAACAGCCGTCATCACACAGAGAGAGAGCTAGCTAATTAACAGCCGTCATCACAGAGAGAGAGAGCTAGGTAATTAACAGACGTCATCACAGAGAGAGAGCTAGCTAATTAACAGCCGTCATCACAGAGAGAGAGAGCTAGGTAATTAACAGACGTCATCACAGAGAGAGAGCTAGGTAATTAACAGACGTCATCACAGAGAGAGAGCTAGTTAGCTGACAGCCGTCATCACAGAGAGAGAGCTAGTTAGCTGACAGCCGTCATCACAGAGAGAGAGCTAGGTAATTAACAGCCGTCATCACACAGAGAGAGCTAGGTAATTAACAGACGTCATCACAGAGAGAGAGCTCGGTAATTAACAGCCGTCATCACACAGAGAGAGCTCGGTAATTAACAGCCGTCATCACACAGAGAGAGAGCTAGGTAATTAACAGCCGTCATCACAGAGAGAGAGCTAGCTAATTAACAGCGGTCATCACAGAGAGAGAGCTAGGTAATTAACAGACGTCATCACACAGAGAGAGAGCTAGTTAGCTGACAGCCGTCATCACAGAGAGAGAGCTAGGTAATTAACAGACGTCATCACACAGAGAGAGCCATCTAGCCAACAGTCAACATCACAGAGAGAGAGAGAGCTAGCTAATTAACAGACGTCATCACACAGAGAGAGCCATCTAGCCAGCAGCCAACATCGCACAGAGAGAGAGAGCTAGCTAGCTAACAGCCATCATCACACAGAGAGAGCATTCCTTCTCGCCTTACAAGCTAATTCCATGTGAAAAAGGCCCATCCATGGTTCGCAGATTCTCAATGCTGTTTCACTACCCTTCCACTGGCAGCCCCTGTCATCCCCCCCTATCTGAGGGAGAGAAGGGGGACTGGAGGGGTGTGTGTGGGATGGTGGTGGTCCTCCTCCGTGACCCCCACGAATCTCCTCTCTAAGTTCCCACCAACAGGTACCCCTGGCTGGGGGTGGAGGGGGTTGGGGTGGGGGTGGGGGGAGGGGGGGTGATTACCTAGGGGGTCAGTGACAGGATGTTGGGAACAAAGAGCAGTTCTTCAGATCCAATCCACAACCGGTGCTTGAACAGTCACGGAATTCAAAACAGCCACCCCAAACAAAGCACAGGTATTCATCCTTTTATACTGAGTTCAACTCACTCCATTCACACAGAGAGAGATACCTACTTTATCCTCAACTCACACCATTCACACAGAGAGAGATGCCTACTTTATCATCAACTCACACCATTCACACAGAGAGAGATACCTACTTTATCATCAACTCATTCACACAGAGAGAGATACCTACTTTATCATCAACTCACTTTATCCATCAACTCACACCATTCACACAGAGAGATGCCTACTTTATCATCAACTCACACCATTCACACAGAGAGATGCCTACTTTATCATCAACTCACACCATTCACACAGAGAGAGATACCTACTTTATCATCAACTCACACCATTCACACAGAGAGAGATGCCTACTTTATCATCAACTCACACCATTCACACAGAGAGAGATACCTACTTTATCATCAACTCACACCATTCACACAGAGAGAGATACCTACTTTATCATCAACTCACACCATTCACACAGAGAGAGATGCCTACTTTATCATCAACTCACACCATTCACACAGAGAGAGATACCTACTTTATCATCAACTCACACCATTCACACAGAGAGAGATACCTACTTTATCATCAACTCACACCATTCACACAGAGAGAGATACCTACTTTATCATCAACTCACACCATTCACACAGAGATATACCTACTTTATCATCAACTCACTCCATTCACACAGAGAGAGATACCTACTTTATCATCAACTCACACCATTCACACAGAGAGAGATCACTTTATCATCATTCACACAGAGAGAGATACCTACTTTATCATCAACTCACACCATTCACACAGAGAGAGATACCTAC
>NC_068448.1:78715716-78728216 GCF_023373465.1 Oncorhynchus keta
ACACATAAAACAGAACACACAGGACAGAACACATAGGACAGAACACACAGGACAGAACACATAAAACAGAACACACAGGACAGAAAACAGGACAGAACACATAAAACAGAACACACAGGACAGAACACATAAAACAGAACACACAGGACAGAACACATAAAACAGAACACATAGGACAGAACACATAAAACAGAACACATAGGACAGAACACATAAAACAGAACACACAGGACAGAACACATAAAACAGAACACATAAGACAGAACACGTAAAACAGAACACATAGGACAGAACACATAAAACAGAACACATAAAACAGAACACATAGGACAGAACACATAGGACAGCACACATAAAACAGAACACATAAAACAGAACACATAAAACAGAACACATAAAACAGAACACATAAAACAGAACACATAGGACAGAACACATAAAACAGAACACATAGGACAGAACACATAAAACAGAACACATAGGACAGAAACACAGAACACAGAACACATAGGACAGAACACATAAAACAGAACACATTGGACAGAACACATAAACAGAACACATAGGACAGAACACATAAAACAGAACACATAAAACAGAACACATAAAACAGAACACATAAACAGAACACATAGGACAGAACACATAAAACAGAACACATAAAACAGAACACATAAAACAGAACACATAGGACAGAACACATAGGACAGAACACATAAAACAGAACACATAAAACAGAACACATAAAACAGAACACATAGGACAGAACACATAGGACAGAACACATAAAACAGAACACACAAAACAGAACACATAAAACACATAAAACAGAACACATAGGACAGAACACATAGGACAGAACACATAAAACAGAACACATAAAACAGAACACATAAAACAGAACACATAGGACAGAACACATAAACAGAACACATAGGACAGAACACATAAAACAGAACACATAAAACAGAAAACAGAACAGAACACATAGGACAGAACACATAGGACAGAACACATAAAACAGAACACATAAAACAGAACACATAGGACAGAACACATAGGACAGAACACATAGGACAGAACACATAAAACAGAACACATAAAACAGAACACATAAAACAGAACACATAGGACAGAACTGTCTGTCTGTCTGTCTGTCTGTCTGTCTGTCTGTCTGTCTGTCTGTCTGTCTGTCTGTCTGTCTGTCTGTCTGTCTGTCTGTCTGTCTGTCTGTGTGTGTTTGTGCGTGTGTGCGTGTGTGCGTAGAGAATATTTTAACTCTCACACCGCAGTCTGGGAGCTATAAAATAACCCACTATTACAGTATCAGGGTTTACAGTATCAGGGTTTACAGTATCAAGGTTTACAGTATCAGGGTTTACAGTATCAGGGTTTACAGTATCAGGGTTTACAGTATCAAGTTTTACAGTATCAGGGTTTACAGTATCAAGTTTTACAGTATCAGGGTTTACAGTATCAAGGTTTACAGTATCAGGGTTTACAGTATCAGGGTTTACAGTATCAGGGTTGCTCAACAGGTACTAAATGTATATAATGTCTATAACTATAATGTGTTTTCCCAGCATTTGTGTGTGTGTTGTGCAGAACGTGGGTTGCCTCTCTCGCTCTTTCCCTTTTCTCTTTTGGAATTCAAACGATTCATTCGGAAACGTGTTAACATTGCCAAAGCATATGGAATAGATAATAAACAATCAGAAAATAACAGTAAAACATTACACTCACAAAAGTATCTCCCCCTCCTGTCTCAATCTCTCTGTCTCTCTCTCTGTCCCCCTCTCTCTCCCTCTCTCTCGCTCTCTCTCTGAGTGGTTTGCCCTCATGGCCTCTGTCGTCTAGACGGGAGGGCCAGGTTGTTTTCTCATCCAGGGAGGGGGAGACAGCAGGTTGGTACCCCACTGAGAGGGCAGAGCAGAGGGCTAGGTTAGGCCCAGAGAGGCCCCTGGTTCCCACATACCCAGCAGTTAGCATTACCATCAGGGACACACCTCACCAATAGTCTCTCCAATACACCACACAGAGACACAGCACCAATAGTCTCTCTAATACACCACACAGAGAAAATGCACCAATAGTCTCTACTTGGTTAGCTGCTGCCTGGTTAGCTGCTGCCTGGTTATCTGCTGTCTGGTAATCTGCTGTCTGGCTGCTTGGTTATCTGCTGTCTGGCTGCTTGGTTATCTGCTGTCTGGCTGCCTGGTTATCTGCTGTCTGGCTGCTTGGTTATCTGCTGTCTGGCTGCTTGGTTATCTGCTGTCTGGCTGCCTGGTTATCTGCTGTCTGGCTGCCTGGTTATCTGCTGTCTGGCTGCTTGGTTATCTGCTGTCTGGCTGCCTGGTTATCTGCTGTCTGGCTGCTTGGTTATCTGCTGTCTGGCTGTTTGGTTATCTGCTGTCTGGCTGCTTGGTAATCTGCTGTCTGGCTGCTTGGTAATCTGCTGTCTGGCTGCTTGGTTATCTGCTGTCTGGCTGTTTGGTTATCTGCTGTCTGGCTGCTTGGTAATCTGCTGTCTGGCTGCCTGGTTATCTGCTGTCTGGCTGCCTGGTTATCTGCTGTCTGGCTGCTTGGTTATCTGCTGTCTGGCTGCCTGGTTATCTGCTGTCTGGCTGCCTGGTTATCTTCTGTCTGGCTGCCTGGTTATCTGCTGTCTGGCTGCCTGGTTATCTTCTGTCTGGCTGTTTGGTTATCTGGGATTTATAGTGGACCTCTATTTAGCTACAGCTGTTTGTAAATCAGAGCGAAAGAAAGAGGAAATGTCATGCAGGCCTCGCTGTGACAACTCACAGGAACAATCCCAAATGGCAAATGATTCCCTATATATTGCACTACTATTGACCAGAGCCCATTTGCTATATTGTGCTCTACTTTTTACCAGGGCATTGACAGTATCCAAAGTCCGAGTTGATTTGTTACAGGGACAGTGAACAACAATCAAGGTTTCAGTAAAAGTGCCGGTTTCAGCCAGCCGGCTGATTTTCAACCGCAGTCCCTGGGCAGGGTATAAAGTAGTGCACTAAATAGGGAATATTTGGTATTTGGTATTTTATTAGGATCACCATTAGCTGTTGCAAAAGCAGCAGCCACACTTCCTGGGGTTCCACACAGAACACAGAACACAGAACACAGAACACAGAACACAGAACACAGAACACAGAACACAGAACACAGAACTCAGAACACAGAACTCAGAACACAGAACACAGAACACAGAACACAAAACACAGAACACAGAACACAGAACACAGAACTCAGAACACAGAACACAGAACACAGAACACAGAACACAAAACATAATGCAGAATGACATAACAGCACGCCCAATTTTTCAGTTTTTGATTTGTTAAAAAAGTTTGAAATATCCAATAAATGTCATTCCACTTCATGATTGTGTCCCACTTGTTGTTGATTCTTCACAAAAAAATACAGTTTTATATCTTTATCTTTGAAGCCTGAAATGTGGCAAAAGGTCGCACAGTTCAAGGGGGCCGAATACTTTCGCAAGGCACTGTATATCACACACAAACTATCTAGGTGAAATAGGGTGTCCTTTGGGTGGTACACAGGGCATTAACACTCCCACTGCAGGGGCCTACGTTGATGATAACCATGGGGAAACAGGCGTATCAACAGGTAGAGGATGGAGATGGGAGATTAAAATTAGCATGGTATTTTCTATTCTAGATTAAAAAAAAACTGGAAAAACTCAGGGACTTTAAAGTGTCAAAACCAAAAGTCGTAACGTCCTTAGTTGAGATAGATCAGAGGAAAATATGCATCGCACATATAAAACCATTTTATATAAGCAGCGAACGGTTGAACTGCTGACAACACAGGACAGATGTTGGAAAAAATAACATATTGAAGCTTTTGTTACAAACAGACATTTTTGCAAATGATTGGGGCACATCTATTAAAAAGAAAGTGCAGTTTTTCTGGATTGTAGTGATTGGGCGAAAGCATAAGGAAATATTTAACCAGCCAATTGCAGTCAATTACTTTGATCACGACGACTGTGTTTGTAATCTCTCAGTCACTCTACTCCTTTGGCTGTCTGACAGAGGGAAAACAAACATTTTATTTCTCTCTCTCTCTCTCTCTCTGTCTCTCTCTCTCTCTCTGTCTCTCTCTCTCTCTCTCTCTCTCTGTCTCTCTCTCTCTCTGTCTCTGTCTCTGTCTCTGTCTCTCTCTCTCTCTGTCTCTCTCTCTCTCTCTGTCTCTCTCTCTCTCTGTCTCTGTCTCTGTCTCTCTCTCTCTCTCTCTCTCTCTCTCTCTCTCTCTCTCTCTCTCTCTCTCTCTCTCTCTCTCTCTCTCCCTTTCTCTCTCTCTCTCTCTCTCTCTCTCTCTCTCTCTCTCTCTCTCTCTCTCTCTCTCTGTCTCTCTCTCTCTCTCTCTCTCTCTCTCTCTCTGTCTCTCTCTCTCTCTCTCTCTCTCTGTCTCTCTCTCTCTCTCTCTCTCTCTCTCTGTCTCTGTCTCTGTCTCTGTCTCTGTCTCTCTCTCTCTCTCTGTCTCTCTCTCTCTCTCTCTCTCTCTGTCTCTCTCTCTCTCTCTGTCTCTGTCTCTGTCTCTCTCTTTCTCTCTCTCTCTCTCTCTCTCTCTCTCTCTCTCTCTCTCTCTCCCTCTCTCTCTCTCTCTCTCTCTCTCAACCCCTTCTCTCTCTCTCTCTCTCTCTCTCTCTCTCTCTCTCAACCCCTTCACCTTCCTCTCTTTCTCCCCTCTCTCCCTTTTTTCTCTCTTTCTTCCCCAGAACATGCTGGTGACTAATACGGTTTGGCAGACCGGCCACAACTCTCTTCAGGCTTAAATATCAAACCAAACATTTCCTCTGCTGAGAGGGGTGGTCAGCCTGGAGTAGTACACTGAGGCTCGGTCCCAAACGGCACCCTATTCCCTACATAGTGCACTACTGTTGACCAGAGCCAACGGAAAGACCTGGGTCACGGGTGTCAAATTCACCAGCCCAGAGAAAGATAGAGGGAGAGAGACAGACAGTTAGAGAAGATGAGAGGGAGAGAGACAGACAGGGAGAGAAGAGGAGAGGGAGAGAGACAGACAGGGAGAGAAGAGGAGAGGGAGAGAGACAGACAGGGAGAGAAGAGGAGAGGGAGAGAGACAGACAGGGAGAGAAGAGGAGAGGGAGAGAGACAGACAGGGAGAGAATAGGAGAGGGAGAGAGACAGAGAGGGAGAGAAGAGGAGAGGGAGAGGAGATGTAGAGAGAGGACAGTAGAGAGAGGAAGGGGAGAGGAGAGAGACAGACAGGGAGAGAAGAGGAGAGGGAGAGGAGATGAAGAGAAGAGGAGAGAGGAGAGGAGAGAGAGAGACAGACAGACAGGGAGAGAAGAGGAGAGGGAGAGAGACAGACAGGGAGAGAAGAGGAGAGGGAGAGAGCCAGACAGGGACAGAAGAGGAGAGGGAGAGAGACAGACAGGGAGAGAAAGATAGAGGGAGAGAGACAGACAGGGAGAGAAAGATAGAGGGAGAGAGACAGACAGGGAGAGAAGAGGAGAGGGAGAGAGGCAGACAGGGAGAGAAGAGGAGAGGGAGAGAGACAGACAGGGAGAGAAGAGGAGAGGGAGAGGAGATGTAGAGAGAGGAAGAGGAGAGGAGAGATATGGGAGTAGAGGAGAGATGTAGAGAGAGGAGAGGAGATGTAGAGAGAGGAGAGGAAATGTAGAGAGAGGAGAGGAGATGTAGAGAGAGGAAAGGAGAGCGAGGGGAGCAGAGGAGAGATGTAGAGAGAGGAGAAGAGATGTAGAGAGAGGAAAGGAGATGTAGAGAGGGGAGAGGAGATGTAGAGAGAGGTAATGAGAGAGAGGGGAGCAGAGGAGAGATGTAGAGAGAGGAGAGGAGAGAGAGGGGAGTAGAGGAGAGATGTAGAGAGAGAGAGAGAGATGTAGAGAGAGGAAATGAGAGAGAGGGGAGCAGAGGAGAGATGTAGAGAGAGGAGAGGAAATGTAGAGAGAGGAAGAGGAGAGGAGAGAGAGAGGAGCAGAGGAGAGATGTAGAGAGAGGAGAGGAGAGAGAGGGGAGCAGAGAAGAGATGTAGAGAGAGGCGAAGAGATGTAGAGAGAGGAGAGGAGATGTAGAGAGAGGAGAAGAGAGAGAGGGGAGCAGAGGAGAGGAGATGTAGAGAGAGGGAGAGGAAATGAGGGGAGCAGAGGAGAGGATAGGAGATGTAGAGAGAATGAGAGGAGAGGAGGGGAGCAGAGAAGAGGAGATGTAGAGAGAATGAGAGGAAATGAGGGGAGCAGAGGAGAGGATAGGAGATGTAGAGAGAGGAGAGGAGAGAGAGGAGAAGAGGAGATGTAGAGAGCATGAGAGGAGAGGAGGGGAGCAGAGAAGAGGAGATGTAGAGAGAGAAACACTAGAGACACATTTCCTCAGTTGCTATGGGAGAGAAGAGGGGTCGGTCAGGAGCGAGTGCTCCCGACCGGCCCAGGAATGATGACAGACTGAGAGACTGACAGCACATGTAAAATTCATAGTGTCCCTTGGGCCTGGTAACTGAGAACTGGGCTCAATTGGCTCCCCGCTATTAAATGGTTGTTGATGCTTTAGCTAAAACTTTAATGGACCTGCGATGTAGTCTGTAATGTAATGTAATGTCTACACTACTGATGGACCTGCTATGTAGTCTGTAATGTAATGTCATGTCTACACTACTGATGGACCTGCTATGTAGTCTGTAATGTAATGTAATGTCTACACTACTGATGGACCTGGTATGTAGTCTGTAATGTAATGTAATGTCTACACTACTGATGGACCTGCTATGTAGTCTGTAATGTAATGTCATGTCTACACTACTGATGGACCTGCTATGTAGTCTGTAATGTAATGTAATGTAATGTAATGCAATTTAATGTAATGTCTACACTACTGATGGACCTGCTATGTAGTCTGCAATGTAATGTCATGTCTACACTACTGATGGACCTGCTATGTAGTCTGTAATGTAATGTAATGTAATGCAATTTAATGTAATGGACCTGAAATGTAATGTCTACACTACTGATGGACCTGGAGGATGAGGAGGAGGTAATGTAATGAATGTAATGTAATGAATGAATGTAATGTATATAGGATGTTGGAGGAGGGAGGGAGGAGGAGGAGGAGGAGGAGGAGGAGGAGGAGGAGGAGGAGGAGGGGGAGGAGGAGGAGGAGGAGAGGAGGAGGAGGAGGGAGGGGAGGGAGGGAGGAGGAGGAGGAGGAGGAGGAGGAGGAGGAGGAGGGAGGAGGAGGAGGAGGAGGGGAGGAGGAGGAAGGAGGAGGAGGAGGGGAGGAGGAGGAAGGAGGAGGAGGAGGTGGAGGAGGAGGAGGAGGAGGAGGAGGAGGAGGAGGAGGTGGAGGAAAGGGAGGTGTGTGGGCGTGGATGTGTCTAGCGAGCAGAAAGAGAGACCAGGTCCTCTTATAGGTCAGTTCTCTGGAATATAAAGGGGGTTTGAAGGAAGACAGAACAAGAGAAGGGGACAAAACGCTCAGAGGTGTAGAATACAATGAAAGAGAGACTCTGCCACGTACCTCCAAGTCGTTGAAGAATAAGTGTGAGTCTGCCAAGTTAAAGATCATCTCCTCCATCCTCAGTCCCAGTGACACAGACGTCGGGGGATCCTGGAGAATATCAACAGCACATCACATCAAATAATACAACAGATACCAACGTTAATCAGATGTGTGAACGTACAGGTTCTTGTAAATAACGTAGATTGATGCGTTGACGACGGGCAGCTTTTTAATCCGTGTCTGTGTGTCCTTGTTGTGTGTTATTGTGTTATCGTTGGTGTTGTATGTTGCCCGGTGCCCTGACATTTCTCCTTTTGGGATGAATACAGTACTATCCTACTGTATATTAAAGTACACATACACACACACACACACACAGGCACGCACTCACACACATACAGTCACGCGCGTGCACACACACACACACAGGCACGCACACACACACACTCACACACACGCGCGCACACACGCACTCACACACACACGCGCTCGCGCGCACACACACACACGCGCACACATACGCACGCACGCACGCACGCACACACACACGCAGGCACTCACACACACACTCGCGCGCGCGCGCGCACACACACACACACACACACAGTTACTGAGCATTACATGTTGATTTAGAAATGATCATTAATAACAGAAGAGTTTATTTCCAAAACAAAATATCAACACATTTTTTTTCACATTTCTGTTTTCTCATCAGATATTACTGCTTATTGGGACCCTTCGTGTGTGTGTCCAATATGACTATTTACAGATTTATGATTCATAGGTTTTATGAAAACGTTTTTTATTTTTTGCAAAACACATTATATCTGTTGTTTAGATGGAAAGGATTGTTCGTATCCATATATTTGATCCTGTATATTTGATATTTGATCCTGTATATTTGATCCTGTATATTTGATATTTGATCCTGTATATTTGATCCTGTATATTTGATATTTGATCCTGTATATTTGATCCTGTATATTTGATCCTGTATATTTGATCCTGTATATTTGATCCTGTATATTTGATCCTGTATATTTGATATTTGATCCTGTATATTTGATCCTGTATATTTGATCCTGTATATTTGATCCTGTATATTTGATCCTGTATATTTGATCCTGTATATTTGATCCTGTATATTTGATCCTGTATATTTGATCCTGTATATTTGATATTTGATCCTGTATATTTGATCCTGTATATTTGATCCTGTATATTTGATCCTGTATATTTGATATTTGATCCTGTATATTTGATCCTGTATATTTGATCCTGTATATTTGATCCTGTATATTTGATCCTGTATATTGGATCCTGTATATTTGATCCTGTATATTTGATCCTGTATATCCTGTATTTGATTTCCTGTATATTTGATCCTGTATATTTGATCCTGTATATTTGATATTTGATCCTGTATATTTGATATATTTGATCCTGTATATTTGATCCTGTATATTTGATCCTGTATATTTGATCCCTGTATATTTGATCCTGTATATTTGATATTTGATCCTGTATATTTGATCCTGTATATTTGATCCTGTATATTTGATCCTGTATATTTGATCCTGTATATTTGATATTTGATCCTGTATATTTGATCCTGTATATTTGATCCTGTATATTTGATCCTGTATATTTGATCCTGTATATTTGCCTGTGATATGTGGTTGTCTCACCTAGCTATCTGAAGATAATTACTGTAAGTCACCCTGGATAAGAGCATTTGGTACATGACTAAAATGTCAAAGGTTAATGTTTTACATACAGATCACATATTACTGAATTAAGTTATTATAAATTATAATTTTTTAATTATTGATTTCACAAAAGCATAATTTGTACAGATATTTATTCAAATGTTGTTTTTCATTACACTGCACTGTGTGAAACCTAGCTGTAATTATTTATCTGTGAATGAGGCAGATTTTGATCCTGTTATATTGTATTTTATTTAACGCTTTCTGAAGATTTAACACCCTGGATAAGAGCATTTGGTACATGACTAAAATGTCAAAGTTAAAGAACAAATACTGAATTAAGTTATTATAAATTATAATTTTTTTAATTATTGACAGCATCATTTGTACAGATATTTATTCAAATGTTGTTTTTCAAATCCTCCCTGCAATTATTTATCTGAGAATGCAGATTTATGTTATATTGGTTTATTTAACTAGCCAGTTAAAGAACAACTTGTTATTTTACAATGACAGCCTACCCCGCCAAATCCTCCCCTAACCTGGGACTCTGCTGGGCCAGTTGTGTGCAGTGCCTGCTCAGTGCCTTAGACCGCTGTGCCACACAGGATGAAATAGCATATATAGCATTTTCCTACAAAACATCATTATTTTTCTCTTTGAAAATGAAACCATAAAGTGATAGATTTTAAAACAAATACACGTCTGTCATTGAACAACCCCCACGCCATGATTAGATTTGTTTGTCTATCTATCTATCTATCTATCTATCTATCTATCTATCTATCTATCTATCTATCTATCTATCTATCTATCTATCTATCTATCTATCTATCGACACTTTTACACCTTTGGAATTCTCCTACATTCCAGAACACTACGACCTCATAAAGAGGAGAAGAAATTCTAGAGATCTAAAAGAAAGTTCTGCTTTTGTTTATGACCTTACAGAGAGACTAGCCTCCAGAACGGCCAGGCAGAGAGGAGGGAGAGTTTCATTAATGTAGTAACAGCGCAACTCGTCTTGGATGCGGGTGAGCGATAGAGACGAGGACAGGGTCGTAACCTTATCGTAAAAACTCCATTCTAAACATACTTGCATTGGTGCGTCATCTAGCTGGCTGCAGTAAAGCAGAGGCGCGCGTGCACGCACGCACGCACGCACGCACGCACGCACACACACACACACACACACACACACACACACACACACACACACACACACACACACACACACACACACACACACACACAACCAACTGCCCCCACCCCTGAAGTTTCCCAAGCTTCTAAACCATTGGATAAACTTAACACAATGTGAATAGTTATTTGATCTAACAATTACCCCAAAAGTAAATTGTTAGATCATTTAATTGTGTTATTTTTTGTCATCAAGATAATGAGTCACAAAACAAAAATACCTCTATCCTCAATTTTTTTTTTTGTTATATTAGCTGAGTATATTAGCTTCTCAAGCCAAAATAATATTGATACACCACACGAAAGACATAATTGCACATTTTTTTCCACCTAATTCTAAATTGTGTTATTATTTTTTCTTCTCCCCCCTCTTTCCGCCTCTGTAATGTAATATTGTCTGTAACGGGGATATGGATGGCCCTGTCTGTCTGTAACATAATACGGAGAGAAGAAGAGAGACCTGGGCTCTAAATAGTTAATGAACCAGTGACAATGGGCCTCCCCCCCCCCCTTTCAAACCAGACAGCAACAAATACAAAGCATCTCCAGACAAATTGAGGGGAAAAAATGCATTATCACAAAAAAAGGAAAACAGATGAAAGTGTTTCCCAGAAGCATCAATATATATGATTCTAATATATAACAATAATATATATATATATGATTCTAATATATAACAATAATATATATATATTCTAATATATAACAATAATATATATATGATTCTAATATATAACAATAATAATAATATATATATATAATATATATATGATTCTAATATATAACAATAATATATATATATATGATTCTAATATATAACAATAATATATATATATATGATTCTAATATATAACAATAATATATATATATATTCTAATATATAACAATAATATATATATATATGATTCTAATATATAACAATAATATATATATATATTCTAATATATAACAATAATATATATATATATTCTGATTCTAATATATAACAATAATATATATATATATGATTCAATAATAATATATAACAATAATATATATATATATGATTCTAATATATAACAATAATATATATATATTCTAATATATAACAATAATATATATATGATTCTAATATATAACAATAATATATATATATATGATTCTAATATATAACAATAATATATATGATTCTAATATATAACAATAATATATATATGATTCTAATATATATATATATATATATATATATGATTCTAATATATAACAATAATATATATATATATGATTCTAATATATAACAATAATATATATATATATGATTCTAATATATAACAATAATATATATATATTCTAATATTCTAATATATAACAATAATATATATATATATATATATGATTCTAATATATAACAATAATATATATATATATGATTCTAATATATAACAATAATATATATATATATGATTCTAATATATAACAATAATATATATATATGATTCTAATATATAACAATAATATATATATATATATGATTCTAATATATAACAATAATATATATATATATGATTCTAATATATAACAATAATATATATATATATGATTCTAATATATAACAATAATATATATATATATATGATTCTAATATATAACAATAATATATATATATATGATTCTAATATATAACAATAATATATATATATATGATTCTAATATATAACAATAATATATATATATATGATTCTAATATATAACAATAATATATATATGATTCTAATATATAACAATAATATATATATGATTCTAATATATAACAATAATATATATATGATTCTAATATATAACAATAATATATATATATATGATTCTAATATATAACAATAATATATATATATGATTCTAATATATAACAATAATATATATATATATATGATTCTAATATATAACAATAATATATATATATATATGATTCTAATATATAACAATAATATATATATATATATGATTCTAATATATAACAATAATATATATATATATATATAACAATAATATATATATGATTCTAATATATAACAATAATATATATATATTCTAT
>NC_068448.1:78735716-78738216 GCF_023373465.1 Oncorhynchus keta
TAGCGCACTATATAGGGTTTCCCAAGGAGGGGGGTCGGATAGGGACTTTCCCTGGGAGGGACTAGTGTTCTGGTGTAGGGACTAGTGTTCTGGTGTAGGGACTAGTGTTCTGGTGTAGGGACTAGTGTTCTGGTGTAGGTTCTGGTGTAGGGACTAGTGTTCTGGTGTAGGGACTAGTGTTCTGGTGTAGGGATAGTGTTCTGGTGTAGGGACTAGTGTTCTGGTGTAGGGACTAGTGTTCTGGTGTAGGGACTAGTGTTCTGGTGTAGGGACTAGTGTTCTGGTGTAGGGACTAGTGTTCTGGTGTAGGGACCAGTGTTCTGGTGTAGGGACCAGTGTTCTGGTGTAGGGACCAGTGTTCTGGTGTAGGGACTAGTGTTCTGGTGTAGGGACTAGTGTTCTGGTGTAGGGACCAGTGTTCTGGTGTAGGGACTGTGTTCTGGTGTAGGGACCAGTGTTCTGGTGTAGGGACTACTGGTGTAGGGACTAGTGTTCTGGTGTAGGGACCAGTGTTCTGGTGTAGGACCAGTGTTCTGGTGTAGGGACCAGTGTTCTGGTGTAGGGACTAGTGTTCTGGTGTAGGGACTAGTGTTCTGGTGTAGGGACTAGTGTTCTGGTGTAGGGACCAGTGTTCTGGTGTAGGGACCAGTGTTCTGGTGTAGGGACTAGTGTTCTGGTGTAGGGACTAGTGTTCTGGTGTAGGGACTAGTGTTCTGGTGTAGGGACCAGTGTTCTGGTGTAGGGACTAGTGTTCTGGTGTAGGGACCAGTGTTCTGGTGTAGGGACTAGTGTTCTGGTGTAGGGACTAGTGTTCTGGTGTAGGGACTAGTGTTCTGGTGTAGGGACTAGTGTTCTGGTGTAGGGACTAGTGTTCTGGTGTAGGGACTAGTGTTCTGGTGTAGGGACTAGTGTTCTGGTGTAGGGACTAGTGTTCTGGTGTAGGGACTAGTGTTCTGGTGTAGGGACTAGTGTTCTGGTGTAGGGACTAGTGTTCTGGTGTAGGGACCAGTGTTCTGGTGTAGGGACTAGTGTTCTGGTGTAGGGACTAGTGTTCTGGTGTAGGGACTAGTGTTCTGGTGTAGGGACCAGTGTTCTGGTGTAGGGACTAGTGTTCTGGTGTAGGGACTAGTGTTCTGGTGTAGGGACTGTTCTGGTGTAGGGACTAGTGTTCTGGTGTAGGGACCAGTGTTCTGGTGTAGGGACTAGTGTTCTGGTGTAGGGACCAGTGTTCTGGTGTAGGTTCTGGTGTACTAGTGTTCTGGTGTAGGGACTAGTGTTCTGGTGTAGGGACTAGTGTTCTGGTGTAGGGACTAGTGTTCTGGTGTAGGGACTAGTGTTCTGGTGTAGGGACCAGTGTTCTGGTGTAGGGACCAGTGTTCTGGTGTAGGGACTAGTGTTCTGGTGTGTTCTGGTGTAGGGACTAGTGTTCTGGTGTAGGGACTAGTGTTCTGGTGTAGGGACTAGTGTTCTGGTGTAGGGACTGTGTTCTGGTGTAGGGACTAGTGTTCTGGTGTAGGGACTAGTGTTCTGGTGTCTAGTGTTCTGGTGTAGGGACCAGTGTTCTGGTGTAGGGACCAGTGTTCTGGTGTAGGACCAGTGTTCTGGTGTAGGGACTAGTGTTCTGGTGTGTTCTGGTGTAGGGACCAGTGTTCTGGTGTTAGTGTTCTGGTGTACTGTGTTCTGGTGTAGGGACTAGTGTTCTGGTGTAGGGTGTTCTGGTGTACTAGTGTTCTGGTGTAGGGACTAGTGTTCTGGTGTAGGGACCAGTGTTCTGGTGTGTAGGGACTAGTGTTCTGGTGTAGGGACTAGTGTTCTGGTGTAGGGACCAGTGTTCTGGTGTGGGACTAGTGTTCTGACCTGGTGTAGTGTGTTCTGGTGTAGGGACTAGTGTTCTGGTGTAGGGACCAGTGTTCTGGTGTAGGGACCAGTGTTCTGGTGTAGTTCTGGACTGTTCTGGTGTAGTGTTCTGGTGTAGGGACTAGTGTTCTGGTGTAGGGACCAGTGTTCTGGTGTAGGGACTAGTGTTCTGGTGTAGGGACTAGTGTTCTGGTGTAGGGACCAGTGTTCTGGTGTAGGGACCAGTGTTCTGGTGTAGGGACTAGTGTTCTGGTGTAGGGATTAGTGTTCTGGTGTAGGGATTAGTGTTCTGGTGTAGGGACTAGTGTTCTGGTGTAGGGACTAGTGTTCCATTTGGACCCCTGTTGCAGCATAAAGTGGGTCAAAAAAGTATTTAGTCAGCCACCAATTGTTTAAGTTCTCCCACTTAAAAAGATGAGAGAGGCCTGTAATTTTCATCATAGGTACACTTCAACTATGACAGACAAAATGAGAATAAAACATCCAGAAAATCACATTTTTAATGAATTTATTTGCAAATTATGGTGGAAAATAATCATATTTTTAAGTGGGAGAACTTGCACAATTGGTGGTTGACTAAATACTTTTTTCCTCCACTGTAGGTCCGACAGCTGCAGGACAAATACTCCACCAGGCCCCATCG
>NC_068448.1:78743216-78818216 GCF_023373465.1 Oncorhynchus keta
ACAGAGGAGAATAACGTCAGTATGTCATCTCTGCTGCAACAGAGGAGAATAACGTCAGTATATCATCTCTGCTGCAACAGAGGAGAATAACGTCAGTATATAATCTCTGCTGCAACAGAGGAGAATAACGTCAGTATATCATCTCTGCTGCAACCCGGCTGCTTGAAACTCTTCTTCATCTAGTTTTCACTTAATGAGAGGATGATGATGATGATGATGATGATGATGTCATCTGACCTTTAATGCCAGAAGAATCATTGATGCGATTTATATTATATATTTATAATATTATATATTATTCTCTCTTTAAGAACTGGAGTTACATTTTCTACGACAATACTATTTCATAGAGGGTTTACAGAGGGTAATTTAGAAAGGGAGGGAGGGGTAACAAACAATTAAAAAAATGATCACTAAAAATATTTCTACAATAACACCAGTTTCTATATTTTCAACAAAATTCGGGGAGGGTTTTGATTATCGTTGATTATCATAAATTCGAAAACAATTAGTACAATAATATAGTTTATTTGATTTTAAAAAACTGTAATGGTTACCATAATGAGTGGCCCTGGCATCATAGCCACCCCCTCCAGAGCCGTCTGATCCTGGGGATGGAGGGTGGGTGGCCTGGGGGGCCTGGGGCCTACCTGCTGGGGGGTCCGTGAGGGCCTGGCTGGTCAGGGCGCTGGGGGGCTCCTGGAGGGTGTAGGTGGCTGTGGTGGAGGGGGTGGTGGGACTGGTGTTGTTGCTGGTCATATAGGGGGAGGTGTAGGGAGAACTGTTGTAATACTGGGCGTACTGGCCCTGGCCGAACGCTGGGTAGCTCGGGTAGTCCTGGAGGGGGAGAGGGGATAGAGAGAGGAGGATGGAGAAAGGAAGGATGGAAAGATTGAGAGGGTGGAGAGAGAGAGCAAGAGTGAGAGAGAGAGAGAGAGAGAGAGAGAGAGAGAGAGAGAGAGAGAGAGAGAGAGAGAGAGAGAGAGAGAGAGAGAGAGAGGAGATGAGAGGAGAGAGAGAGATGGAGAGGGAGAGAGGAAGAGTGCGAGGGAGAGAGAGAGAGAGAGAGAGAGAGAGAGAGATGGATGGAGAGAGAGAGAGAGAGAGAGCAAGAGAGAGAGTGAGAGGGATGGAGAGAGAGAGAGACAGAGAGAAAGAAAGAGAAAGAGATGAAAGGTAGAACAAGTGGAGAGGTACAGAGAGAGAGAGTGAGAGACGGTGAGAGGTACAGAGAGAGAGTGAGAGACGGTGAGAGGTACAGAGAGAGAGTGAGAGACGGTGAGAGGTACAGAGAGAGAGTGAGAGACGGTGAGAGGTACAGAGAGAGAGTGAGAGACGGTGAGAGGTACAGAGAGAGAGTGAGAGACGGTGAGAGGTACAGAGAGAGAGTGAGAGACAGTGAGAGGTACAGAGAGAGAGTGAGAGGTACAGAGAGAGAGAGTGAGAGACGGTGAGAGGTACAGAGAGAGAGTGAGAGACGGTGAGAGGTACAGAGAGAGAGTGAGAGACGGTGAGTAACGTGAGATATGCCCCCTTGCTACTTTACAGTGCAGATTCCAAAACATAAATGCAAACACATGTCTCTTGTGTCCTACATCTGAACAGCGATCTGTCTTGGTATTTTTGGGAGGCGTCCTATTGCCTACATAGTGCACCAGAGCATTATGGGGGGCACTGGTCAAAAGTAGTGTACTAATGTAAACAGTGTACAGGGTGCCATTTGGGGCGCCCATCCTCTGCCATAACCCATAGAAGCAGGGGATAATCCATTCGTACACCACTTCAGACGTCATGAGCGATTCCTGGATGATTCTTGTGACGTGGATGAAGTGTAACTGGTCTGTATCGTACATGTTCCCTTTTGTAGTGAACTACTAGCCTATGGGTTCTGGTCAAAAGTAGTGCACTACATAGGGAATAGGGTTCCATAGGGTTCTGGTCAAAAGTAGTGCACTACATAGGGAATAGGGTTCCATACGGTCCTGGTCAAAAGTAGTGCACTACATAGGGAATAGGGTTCCATAGGGTCCTGGTCAAAAGTAGTGC
Source organism: Oncorhynchus keta (assembly GCF_023373465.1). Lineage (NCBI taxonomy): Eukaryota > Metazoa > Chordata > Actinopteri > Salmoniformes > Salmonidae > Oncorhynchus > Oncorhynchus keta. The sequence goes on from NC_068448.1 coordinate 78,745,263, forward strand.
ACTACATAGGGAATAGGGTTCCATAGGGTTCTGGTCAAAAGTAGTGCACTACATAGGGAATAGGGTTCCATAGGGTTCTGGTCAAAAGTAGTGCACTACATAGGGAATAGGGTTCCATAGGGTTCTGGTCAAAAGTAGTGCACTACATAGGGAATAGGGTTCCATAGGGTTCTGGTCAAAAGTAGTGCACTACATAGGGAATAGGGTTCCATAGGGTTCTGGTCAAAAGTAGTGCACTACATAGGGAATAGGGTTCCATAGGGTTCTGGTCTAAAGTAGTGCACAACATAGGGAATAGGGTTCCATAGGGTTCTGGTCAAAAGTAGTGCACTACATAGGGAATAGGGTTCCATAGGGTCCTGGTCAAAAGTAGTGCACTACATAGGGAATAGGGTTCCATAGGGTTCTGGTCAAAAGTAGTGCACTACATAGGGAATAGGGTTCCATAGGGTCCTGGTCAAAAGTAGTGCACTACATAGGGAATAGGGTTCCATAGGGTCCTGGTCAAAAGTAGTGCACTACATAGGAACAGGTCGCCATTTGGGACACATTCCGAGGTTCCCAGGATTTTATCAAGAGTATAAACCAATGATAGTAAACATGCCCACCATGGTATTAGGAAGCTAGAGTACAGTAGAGCATGTTGGTGGTACCTGCTGTGTACTGTTGAAGCCGGTTGAGTTCGTGAGGGAGTTGCTTCCTGCGTACAGTCCTGACGTGGTTGTGAACGTGCCACCTGGAGAGGACAGGGGAAAACACACGGTTATCACTAAGGAGTTATAGATACCACCTGGAGAGGACAGGGGAAAACACACAGTTATCACTAAGGAGTTATAGATACCACCTGGAGAGGACAGGGGAAAACACACAGTTATCACTAAGGAGTTATAGATACCACCTGGAGAGGACAGGGAAAACACACAGTTATCACTAAGGAGTTATAGATACCACCTGGAGAGGACAGGGGAAACACACAGTTATCACTAAGGAGTTATAGATACCACCTGGAGAGGACAGGGGAAAACACACAGTTATCACTAAGGAGTTATAGATACCACCTGGAGAGGACAGGGGAAAACACACGGTTATCACTAAGGAGTTATAGATACCACCTGGAGAGGACAGGGGAAACACACGGTTATCACTAAGGAGTTATAGATATCACCTGGAGAGGACAGGGAAAACACACAGTTATCACTAAGGAGTTATAGATACCACCTGGAGAGGACAGGGGAAACACACGGTTATCACTAAGGAGTTATAGATACCACCTGGAGAGGACAGGGGAAAACACACAGTTATCACTAAGGAGTTATAGATACCACCTGGAGAGGACAGGGAAAACACACAGTTATCACTAAGGAGTTATAGATACCACCTGGAGAGGACAGGGAAAACACACAGTTATCACTAAGGAGTTATAGATACCACCTGGAGAGGACAGGGAAAACACACAGTTATCACTAAGGAGTTATAGATACCACCTGGAGAGGACAGGGGAAAACACACAGTTATCACTAAGGAGTTATAGATACCACCTGGAGAGGACAGGGAAAACACACAGTTATCACTAAGGAGTTATAGATACCACCTGGAGAGGACAGGGGAAAACACACGGTTATCACTAAGGAGTTATAGATACCACCTGGAGAGGACAGGGGAAAACACACAGTTATCACTAAGGAGTTATAGATACCACCTGGAGAGGACAGGGGAAAACACACAGTTATCACTAAGGAGTTATAGATACCACCTGGAGAGGACAGGGAAAACACACAGTTATCACTAAGGAGTTATAGATACCACCTGGAGAGGACAGGGAAAACACACAGTTATCACTAAGGAGTTATAGATACCACCTGGAGAGGACAGGGGAAAACACACAGTTATCACTAAGGAGTTATAGATACCACCTGGAGAGGACAGGGAAAACACACAGTTATCACTAAGGAGTTATAGATACCACCTGGAGAGGACATGGAAAACACACAGTTATCACTAAGGAGTTGTACATATCACCTGGAGAGGACAGGGGAAAACACACGGTTATCACTAAGGAGTTATAGATACCACCTGGAGAGGACAGGGGAAAACACACAGTTATCACTAAGGAGTTATAGATACCACCTGGAGAGGACAGGGGAAAACACACAGTTATCACTAAGGAGTTATAGATACCACCTGGAGAGGACAGGGGAAAACACACAGTTATCACTAAGGAGTTATAGATACCACCTGGAGAGGACAGGGGAAAACACACAGTTATCACTAAGGAGTTATAGATACCACCTGGAGAGGACAGGGGAAAACACACGGTTATCACTAAGGAGTTATAGATACCACCTGGAGAGGACAGGGGAAAACACACAGTTATCACTAAGGAGTTATAGATACCACCTGGAGAGGACAGGGGAAAACACACAGTTATCACTAAGGAGTTATACATATCACCTATAAACTCAATGACAGCGTATGCCATATGATAGTGTATGATATATGATAGTGTATGGTATATGATAATGTATGATAGTGTATGGTATATGATAGTGTATGGTATATGATAGTGTATGATATATGATAGTGTATGGTATATGATAATGTATGATAGTGTATGGTATATGATAGTGTATGGTATATGATAGTGTATGGTATATGATAGTGTATGATATATGATAGTGTATGGTATATGATAATGTATGATAGTGTATGGTATATGATAGTGTATGGTATATGATAGTGTATGGTATATGATAGTGTATAATATATGATAGTGTATGGTATATGATAATGTATGATATGTATGGTATATGATAGTGTATGGTATATGATAGTGTATGATATATGATAGTGTATGGTATATGATAATGTATGATAGTGTATGGTATATGATAGTGTATGTATATGATAGTGTATGATATATGATAGTGTATGGTATATGATAATGTATGATAGTGTATGGTATATGATAGTGTATGGTATATGATAGTGTATGGTATATGATAGTGTATGATATATGATAGTGTATGGTATATGATAATGTATGATAGTGTATGGTATATGATAGTGTATGGTATATGATAGTGTATGGTATATGATATGTATGATATATGATAGTGTATGATATATGATAGTGTATGATATATGATAGTGTATGGTATATGATAGTGTATGGTATATGATAGTGTATGGTATATGATAGTGTATGGTATATGATAGTGTATGGTATATGATAGTGTATGATATATGATAGTGTATGGTATATGATAGTGTATGGTATATGATAGTGTATGGTATATGATAGTGTATGGTATATGATAGTGTATGGTATATGATAGTGTATGGTATATGCTAGTGTATGGTATATGATAGTGTATGGTATATGATAGTGTATGATATATGATAGTGTATGGTATATGATAGTGTATGGTATATGATAGTGTATGGTATATGATTGTGTATGGTATATGATAATGTATGATAGTGTATGATATGTGATAGTGTATGATATATGATAGTGTATGATAGTGTATGATATGTGATAGTGTATGATAGTGTATGATATGTGATAGTGATGATATGTGATAGTGTATGACATATGATAGTGTATGATATGTGATAGTGTATGATATGTGATAGTGTATGATAGTGTATGATATGTGATATGTATGATATGTGATAGTGTATGATATGATAATGTATGATAGTGTATGATATGTGATAGTGTATGATATGTGATAGTGTATGGTATATGATAGTGTATGATATGTGATAGATGATATGATAATGTATGATAGTGTATGATATGTGATAGTGTATGATATATGATAGTGTATGATATGTGATAGTGTATGATATGTGATAGTGTATGATATGATAATGTATGATAGTGTATGATATGTGATAGTGTATGATATGATAATGTATGATATAGTATCGTGTATGGTATATGATAGTGTATGATAGTGTACAATATATGATAATGTATGATGTATGATAATGTATGATATATGATAGTGTATGCTATATGATAGTGTATGGTATATGATAGTGTATGATAGTGTATGATATGTGATAGTGTATGATATGATAATGTATGATATAGTATCGTGTATGGTATATGATAGTGATTGATGTATGATAATGTATGATATATGATAATGTATGATATATGATAGTGTATGCTATATGATAGTGTATAGTATGTGATAGTGATTGATGTATGATAATGTATGATATATGATAGTGTATGATATATGATAGTGTATGGTATATGATAGTGATTGATGTATGATAATGTATGATATATGATATAGTGTATGATATATTATATAGTGTGTGATATATGATAGTGTATGGTATATGATAGTGTATGATATATGATAGTGATTGATGTATGATAATGTATGATATATGATATAGTGCACCCCCCCAAAAAAAAAATATCCTGGCCCAATAGAACACGGAAGAGCAAAAATATTAGTTAAGGCACATTGTAACACTCTGAGCAAGAGAACAAAACCAAGAGAGAACAAAATATGTTGGTGGAACAATGATGTCAGGTAGCCAACAGTGAGGGAGAGAGAGAGAGAGAGAGAGAGGGAGAGGGAGAGGGAGAGAGAGAGAGAGAGACAAAGAGAGAGAGAGAGAGAGAGAGAGAGAGAGAGAGAGAGAGAGAGAGAGAGAGAGAGAGAGAGAGAGAGACAAAGAGAGAGAGAGAGAGAGAGAGAGAGAGAGAGAGAGAGAGAGAGAGACAAAGAGAGAGAGACAAGAGAGAGAGAGAGAGAGACAAAGAGAGAGAGACAAAGAGAGAGAGACAAAGAGAGAGAGAGAGAGAGAGAGAGAGAGAGAGAGAGAGAGAGAGAGAGAGAGAGAGAGAGAGAGAGAGACAAAGAGAGAGAGAGAGAGAGAGAGAGAGAGAGAGAGAGAGAGAGAGAGAGAGAGAGAGAGAGAGAGAGAGAGAGAGAGAGAGAGAGAGAGAGAGAGAGAGAGCAAACTTTAAGGAAAGCTTTGACTATGTATACTGTATTATTGACTGTATGTTTGTTTTACTCCATGTGTAACTCTGTGTCGTTGTTTTACTCCATGTGTAACTCTGTGTCGTTGTATGTGTCGAACTGCTTTGCTTTATCTTGGCCAGGTCGCAATTGTAAATGAGAACTTGTTCTCAACTTGCCTACCTGGTTAAATAAAGGTGAAATAAATAAATGTACAGACTCAGTGAGCATAGCCTTGCTATTGAGAAAGGTCGCCGTAGGCAGACATGGCTCTCAAGAGAAGACAGGCTATGTGCACACTGCCCACAAAATGAGGTGGTAACTGAGCTGCACTTCCTAACCTCCTGCCCAATGTATGAACATATTAAAGACATATATTTCCCTCAGATTACACAGACCAACAAGAATTCGAAAAACAAAACCGATTTTGATAAACTCCCATTTCTACTGGGTGAAATACAGTGTGCCATCACAGCAGCATAATCTGTGACCTGTTCCCACAAGAAAAGGGCAACTAGTGAAGAACAAACACCATTGTAAATACAACCCATATTTATGACTATTTAATTGACCTTTTGTGCTTGAACTATTTGCACATCGTTAAAAACACTGTATATAGACATAATATGACATTTGAAATGTCTTTATTCTTTTACAACTACTGTGAGTGTAATATTTACAGTTTATTTTTTATTTCACTTTTGTTTATTATCTATTTCACTTGCTTTGGCTTTGTAAACATCATGTGTTTCCCTTGACAATAAAGCCCTTAAATTGTAATTGAAATTGAGAGAGAGAAGGAGGGAGGGAGAAGGAGGGAGGAAGAGGTTCAAAACCAAACAGTAGCCTTATCTTCGTCCTCTTCCTTCCTTATCACTGATTGGATCTGGCTTGATGAATGACAGGGGGCTCTCAGGCCCTCACAATTGGCTGAACACTGAGCCTGTTGTGTTAGGCCAACTGAAGGGTGGAGGAGTGGAGGAGGGAGAGAGAGAGAGAGGGGGGCTACAGAAAGTAAGGGAGGGAGAGAGGAAGGAAAAAGGATGCGACATATTTCCCCCAGATCACACAGAGCCACAAAGAATTTGAAAACAAACTCAATTTTGATAAACTCCCATATCTACTGGGTGAAATACCACAGTGTGCCATCACATCAGCAAGATTTGTGACCTGTTGCCACGAGAAAAGGGAAACCAGTGAAGAACAAACACAATTGTAAATACAACCCATATTTATGTTGATTTATTTTCCCTTTTGTACTTCAACTATTTGCACATAATGTGACATTTGAAATGTCATAATTATTTTGGAACTTCTGTGAGTGTAAAGTTTAATTTGTAATTAACCGTTAACCTTTAAAATGGTTTATTTCATTTTTGTTTATTATATAGTTAACTTGCTTTGGCAATGTAAACATGTGTTTCCCACGACATTAAAAGTCCCTTAAACTGAAAATTGAAATGAGAGAAAAGGGTGTCTGACATCCTGCTAATGAATATGTAGAATATGTCTTCTCTTCGCTGCTTTGAAAGAACCACCTCTAGGGCTAATTCAGTCTTTCAAAGAAGAGCTGATAGGATCTAATGGCTTAATAATATACACGACATGAGTTATAGGGCTTGCTGTCTTCCTGCCCTGGGAGAGAGGGATGAAGAGAAGAGAGGACGGGAGACGAGGCCACAGGGCATGACTCCTCTCTACACTCTCCCTCCACCTGTCGTCTCATGTCAAAGAAGACAACAGGAAGAGTAGCAGCGAGATCAGGAGATCAGAGAATTACGTCCCAATGGGCACCCTATTCCCTACACAGTGCACTACTTTTGACCGGAGTCCTGGTCAATAGTTTACTAAATAGGGAATAGGGTGCAATTTGGAACCAGAAGCAGCAGAGATACAGTTGAAGTCAGAAGTTTACATATACCTTAGCCAAATACATTTAAACTCAGTTTTAAACCATTCCTGACAATAAATTCAGAGTAAAAATTCCCTCTCTTAGATCAGTTAGGATCACCACTTTTTTAACGAATGTGAAATGTCAGAATAATAGTAGAGAGAATGATTTATTTCAGCTTTTATTTATTTCATCACATTCCCAGTTGGTCAGAAGTTTACATACACTCAATTCGTTTTTGGTAGCATTGCCTTTAAATTGTTTAACTTGGGTCAAACATTTCGGGTAGCCTTCCACAAGCTTCCAACAATAAGTTTGGTAAATTTCGGCCAATTCCGTCTGACACAGCTGGTGTAACTGAGTCAGGTTTGTAGGCCTCCATTCTCACACATGCTTTTTCAGTTCTGTCCACACATTTTCTATAGGATTGAGGTCAGGGCTTTGTGACTCCAATACCTTGACTTTGTTGTCCTTTGTTGCCACAACTTTGGTAGTATGCTTGGGGTCAATGTCCATTTGGAAGACACATTTGCACATAAATTCCTGACTGATGTCTTGAGATGTTGCTTCAATATATCCACATAATTCTCTTGCCTCATGATGCCATCTATTTTGTGAAGTGCACCACTCCCTCCTGCAGCAAAGCACCCCCACTACTTGATGCTGCCACCCCCGTGCTTCATGGTTGGGATGGTGTTCTTCGGCTTGCAAGCATCCCCCTTTTTCCTCGAAACATAACGCTGGTCATTATGGTCAAACAGTTATATTTTTGTTTCATCAGACCAGAGGACATTTCTCCAAATAGTACGATCTTTGTCCCCATGTGCAGTGGGCGTAGTCTGGCTTTTTTATGGTGGTTTTGGAGCATTGGCTTCTTCCTTGCTGAGAGGCCTTTCAGGTTATGTCAATATAGGACTCGTTTTACTGTGGATATAGATAATTTTGTACCTGTTTCCTCCAGCATCTTCACAAGGTCCTTTGCTGTTGTTCTGGGATTGATTTGCACTTTTCGCACCAAAGTACGTTCATCTCTAGGAGACAGAACACATCTCCATCCTGAGCGGTATGACGGCTGAGTGGTCCCATGGTGTTTATACTTGCATACTATTGTTTGTACAGATGGTATCTTCAGGTGTTTGGAAATTGCTCCCAAGAATCAGACTTGTGGAGGTCTACAATTTATTTTCTGAGGTCTTGGCTAAATTCTTTTGATTCTCCCATGATGTCAAGCAAAGAGGCACTGAGTTTGAAGGTAGGCCTTGAAATACATCCACAGGAACACCTCCAAATGACTAAAATGATGTCAATTAGCCTTTCAGAAGCTTCTAAAGCCATGGCATCATTTTCTGGATTTTTCCAAGCGGTTTAAAGGCACAGTCAACATAGTGTATCGAAACTTCTGACCCATTGGAATTGTGATACAGTGAATTATAAGTGAAATAATCTGTCTGTAAACAATTGTTGGAAAAATGACTTGCGTCATGCACAAAGTAGATCTAACTGACTTGCCAAAACTATAGTTTTGACCCCCAAAAAAACGAGTTTTAATGACTCCAAGTGTATTGTAAGGACGCTGGAGAATAAAAGCAGGTACGGGGAATTGACCTTTAATTAGGAAACGGAAATGATTTAAATTAGGAAATTAGGAAACGGACAAACAGAGCGGGAACAGTGTCAGAAACAACATGCACCAGGACAAATATATCGGAGGTAGTGAACAGGTGATGGAGTGAGTCCAGGTGAGTCCAACATCGCTGAAGTGAAATAAAGGGTTTAATGGTTGCAAAATAAAGTCTTTAAAAGTTTTAGACTTCTCAGTGTGTGGAAATGACTCTCGTGGTGTGTGTGTGTGTGTGTGTGTGTGTGTGTGTGTGTGTGTGTGTGTGTGTGTGTGTGTGTGTGTGTGTGTGTGTGTGTGTGTGTGTGTGTGTGTGTGTGTGTGTGTGTGTGTGTGTGTGTGTGTGTGTGTGTGTGTGTGTGTGTGTGTGTGTGTGTGTGTGTGTGTGTGTGTGTGTGTGTGTGTGTGTGTGTGTGTGTGTGTATGTGTATGTGTGTGTGTGTGTGCGTGTGTGTGTTCACAAGTAATAAACAGGTGATTGAGTGAGTCCAGGTGAGTCCAATATCGCTGAAGTGCGTGACGAGGAAAGGCAGGTGTGCGTAATGATCGTGACGTAATGCAGGGCAGCCTGGTGCCCACCGGGGTGGAAAGAGCGGGAGTGTGACATGTATGTAAACATCCGACATCCGACTGTATATGTCTTTTCATCCTAATGTCATGATATAATGTTCAGATACAGTATATGTGGCTTGTCATTGACAAAGGTCGGGGCTCTCTGAAGAAAAGATTAACAATAGGAGGTTGATCTGGGTGCAGGGAAACCCTCCCGTACAGTTTGTTGACAAAGTTCATGATTACATTTATGATAAACGAGACTGTAGGTTTTAAAGAGTATCACCGCCGTAGTTTCACCACTGTAAAAAGGCTCCATTATAAGAGGACAACTTCACAAGAGGGGGATTCAGGACAGTTAGCTACCTTCCACCAGCCCCTTCCCTCCCTCCACCTCGTTCTCAGGACACTCTTAGGGGATTCAGGACAGTTAGCTACCTTCCACCAGGCCCCTTCCCTCCCTCCACCTCATTCTCAGGACACTCTTAGGGGATTCAGGACAGTTAGCTACCTTCTACCAGCCTATCCTTCCCTCCCTCCACCTCATTCTCAGGACACTCTTAGGGGATTCAGGACAGTTAGCTACCTTCTACCAGCCTATCCTTCTACCAGCCCCTTCCCTCCCTCCACCTCATTCTCAGGACACTCTTAGGGGATTCAGGACAGTTAGCTACCTTCTACCAGCCTATCCTTCTACCAGCCTATCCTTCTACCAGCCTATCCTTCTACCAGCCTATCCTTCTACCAGCCTATCCTTTCTCCACCTCATTCTCAGGGTTCCAAAAGGGTTATTCGGCTGTCCAGGTAGAACCCCCCCAGCTCAAGAGTGAGCTGAATTGTTTTATTTTCTGGATGGATTCTCCTCTGGGTTTCACCTGCCATATCAGTTCTGTTATACTCACAGACATTATTTGAACAGTTTTGGAAACTTTAGAGTGTTTTCTATCCAATACTACTAATATGCATATCCTAGCTTCTGGGCCTGAGTAACAGGCAGTTTACTTTGGGCACCTCATTCATCCAAACTTCCGAATACTGCCCCCTAGCCCGAAGAAGTTAATGCGTTTGAGCTAATCAGTTGTGATGTGACAAAGCAGCTGTGATATACAGAAGTTAGCCCTAAAAAGAACAAGTCCATATCAAGAACAGCTCAAATAAGCAAAGAGAAACGACAGTCCATCATTACTTTAAGACATGAAGGTCAGTCAATAAGGAACATTTCAAGAACTTTGAAAGTTTCTTCAAGTGCAGTCGCAAAAACCATCAAGCGCTATGATGAATCTGTCTCTCATGAGGACCGCCACAGGAAAAGAAGACCCAGAGTTACCTCTGCTGCAGAGGATAAGTTCATTAGAGTTACCTGTCTCTCATGAGGACCGCCACAGGAACGGAAGACCCAGAGTTACCTCTGATGCAGAGGATAAGTTCATTAGAGTTACCTGTCTCTCATGAGGACCACCACAGGAAAGGAAGACCCAGAGTTACCTCTGCTGCAGAGGATAAGTTCATTAGAGTTAACTGCACCTCAGATTGCAGCCCAAATAAATGCTTCACAGAGTTCAAGTAATAGACACATCTCAACATCAACTGTTCAGAGGAGACTGTGTGAATCAAGCCTTCATGGTTGAATTGCTGCAAAGAAACCACTACTAAAGGACACCAATAATAATAAGAGACTTACTTGGGCCAAAAAACACGAGCAATGGACCTTAGACCGATGAAAGTCTGTCCTTTGGTCTGATGAGTCCAAATGAGAGATTTTTGGTTCCAACCGCCGTAACTTTGTGAGACGCAGAGCAGGTGAGCGGATGATTTTCAAAGCATGGAGGAGGAGGGTGTGATGGTGTGGAGGTGCTTTGCTGGTGACACTGTCAGTGATTTATTTAGATTTCAAGGCACACTTAACCAGCATGTCTACCACAGCATTCTGCAGTGATACATCTGGTTTCCGCTTAGTGGGACTATCATTTGTTTTTCAACAGGACAATGACCCAACACACCTCCAGGCCGTCAGATGACCTGGCCTCCACAATCACCTGAGTTGTACCGCAGAGGGAAGGAAAAGCAGCCAACAAGTGCTCTCCATATGTGGGAACTCCTTCAAGACTGTTGGAAAAGCATTCCTCATGAAGCTGGTTGAGAGAATGCCAAGAGTGTGAAAAAGCTGTCGTCAAGGTAACGGGTAGCTACTTTGAAGAATCTCAAATATAACATATATTTTTATTTCTTTAACACAGTTTTGGTTGCTACATGATTCCACGTGGGTTATTTCCTCGTTCCGATGTCTTCACTATTATTCTACAATGTAGAAAAAAGTTTTAAAAAATAATAAAGATCCTTGAATGAGTAGGAGTGTCCAAACTTTTGACTGGTACTGTATATACACTGAGCGGACAAAACATTAAGGACACCCTCCTAATACTGAGTTGCAACCCACCTTTTGCCCTCAGAACAGCCTAAATTCTCAACTCTACAAGGTGTCGAAAGTGTCCCACAGGGATTCTGGCCCATGTTGACCCCAATGATTCCCACCATTTTTGATACACACGGGAAACTGTTGAGCGTGAAAAACCCAGAAGCGTTGAAGTTCTTGTCACAAACCGGTAATGCTGGCACCTACTACCATTTCCCCTACTTGCCTCACTAGAGAGGGCCCAGGCTGGGGGTTTGGTAGGGTGGGTTGTGGGGGATGCTGCTGAACCCCTACTTGCCTCACTAGAGAGGGCCCAGGCTGGGGGTTTGGTAGGGTGGGTTGTGGGGGATGCTGCTGAACCCCTACTTGCCTCACTAGAGAGGGCCCAGGCTGGGGGTTTGGTAGGGTGGGTTGTGGGGGTGGCTGCTGAACCCCTACTTGCCTCACTAGAGAGGGCCCAGGCTGGGGGTTTGGTAGGGTGGGTTGTGGGGGATGCTGCTGAACCCCTACTTGCCTCACTAGAGAGGGCCCAGGCTGGAGGTTTGGTAGGGTGGGTTGTGGGGGATGCTGCTGAACCCCTACTTGCCTCACTAGAGAGGGCCCAGGCTGGGGGGCTGGGGGGGTGCCTGCGGTTCCCCGGGGGGCATGTTTTGACTCCCTCCCCCGGTCCTGCTCCAGTTAGCTCACTCACTCAAGACCAGACACCATCCCTCCTTATTTCCCTCCCTCCCCCTCTCTCTCCAGCCTTCTGGACACTACAATTGAAGTCCATTTGCTCTGGTTGATCAGTCCCCTAGCCAAGGGCCATGTCTATCATCAGTGCACAATATTTGTGGCAGAAGTTCATATGCCCCACTTGGGAATAGCCTATCAAGTCCAGATGGGCTTCCTTTAAAAGAGAGTAGAATGGACTGCAGACTTGCAGCTCACTGGATAATAGCTAACACACACACACACACACACACACACACACACACACACACACACACACACACACACAACACACACACACACACACACACACACACACACACACACACAGTGGGACAGAAAGACAGAACGCATGGACACAATTATTCACCTAATTAACATCTGTTCAGTGTGTGTGTGTGTGTGTGTGTGTGTGTGTGTGTGTGTGTGTGTGTGTGTGTGTGTCCCATGTGGCATCCAGTCCCCTTACATAGTGCACTACTTTAGACAAGAGCCCTGTGGGAAGCTCTATAAGTAGTGCGTTAGGGAGGCAGCCTCGGTCTACTCCAGCACCTTAATAGTAAACTAGGGAATCAGCATATAATAGAACACACATTTTAAATGAATTAATCATATAGTTGCTGTACATCTCACCATTTCACTTTGCTTATATATTTACGTATATATAAATTGTGGAATACATTCAGATGATTCCTCAGAAAATATATGTAAAAAACTATTTATAAACTTGATAAAGTTGATGTTAAATAAATCCAGTCAGAGTCAAGCAGATCCCCTCTGCTGTCTGGGACAATGACTGTAGCACCACACAGAGTCAAGTAGATCCCCTCTGCTGTCTGGGACAATGACTGTAGCACCACACAGAGTCAAGTAGATCCCCTCTGCTGTCTGGGACAATGACTGTAGCACCACACAGAGTCAAGTAGATCCCCTCTGCTGTCTGGGACAATGACTGTAGCACCACACAGAGTCAAGTAGATCCCCTCTGCTGTCTGGGACAATGACTGTAGCACCACACAGAGTCAAGTAGATCCCCTCTGCTGTCTGGGACAATGACTGTAGCACCACACAGAGTCAAGTAGATCCCCTCTGCTGTCTGGGACAATGACTGTAGCACCACACAGAGTCAAGTAGATCCCCTCTGCTGTCTGGGACAATGACTGTAGCACCACACAGAGTCAAGTAGATCCCCTCTGCTGTCTGGGACAATGACTGTAGCACCACACAGAGTCAAGCAGATCCCCTCTGTTGTCTGGGACAATGACTGTAGCACCACACAGAGTCAAGTAGATCCCCTCTGCTGTCTGGGACAATGACTGTAGCACCACACAGAGTCAAGTAGATCCCCTCTGCTGTCTGGGACAATGACTGTAGCACCACACAGAGTCAAGTAGATCCCCTCTGCTGTCTGGGACAATGACTGTAGCACCACACAGAGTCAAGTAGATCCCCTCTGCTGTCTGGGACAATGACTGTAGCACCACACAGAGTCAAGTAGATCCCCTCTGCTGTCTGGGACAATGACTGTAGCACCACACAGAGTCAAGTAGATCCCCTCTGCTGTCTGGGACAATGACTGTAGCACCACACAGAGTCACTGTGGCATCAGACGTGGAAGCAGAGAGTAAAAACATTAATCTAATCTAATATTGGACAGCTGGCCACACACACACGCGCGCGCATACGCACACACACACACACGCACACACGCACACACACACACACACACACACGCACACACACACACACACACACACACACACACACACACACACACACACACACACACACACACACACACACACACACACACACACACACACACACACACACACACACACACACACACACACACACACACACACACAGACCAAGATACAGCCAGGCCTACAGTTCCTCCAACGTTGTGTCCCAAAAGTCTCCCTATTCCCTTTATAGAGCATTACTTTTCACCAGGGCCTTATGAGTGAATAGGGTTCCATTTAGTACGTAGCCGAAGGCTGGCCTGGGTCCTGGGCTGGAGAGAGCTGGGGACTAATGACGGTGCTACTTAGGGACTCTACTAGGGGCTCCACTAGGGGCTCTACTAGGGGCTCCACTAGGGGCTCTACTAGGGGCTCTACTAGGGGCTCTACCACCTCTACTAGGGGCTCCACTAGGGGCTCTACTAGGGGCTCTACTAGGGGCTCTACTAGGGGCTCCACTAGGGCTCTACCATCTCTACTAGGGGCTCTACCATCTCTACTAGGGGCTCTACCATCTCTACTAGGGGCTCTACCATCTCTACTAGGGGCTCTACTAGGGGCTCTACTAGGGGCTCCACTAGGGGCTCTACTAGGAGCTCCACTAGGGGCTCTACTAGGGGCTCTACCATCTCTATTAGGAGTTATACTAGGAGCTCCAATAGGGGCTCTACTAGGGGCTCCACTATGGGCTCTAATAGGGGCTCTACTAGGGGCTCTACCATCTCTACTAGGGGCTCCACTAGGAGCTCTACTAGGGGCTCTACTAGAGGCTCTACCATCTCTACTAGGGGCTCCACTAGGGGCTCTACTAGGGGCTCTACTAGAAGTTCTACTAGGGGCTCTAACATCTCTACTAGGGGCTCTACTAGGACCTCTACTAGGGGCTCTTCTAGGAGCTCCACTAGGGGCTCTACTAGGGGCTCTACCATCTCTACTAGGACTTCTACTAGGAGCTCCACTAGGGGCTCTACTAGGGGCTCTACCATCTCTACTAGGAGCTCCACTAGGGGCTATACTAGAGGCTCTACTAGGGGCTCTACTAGCTCTACTAGGGGCTCTACTAGGGTCTCTACCAGGGTCTCTACTAGGGGCTCTACTAGGGGCTCTACTAGCTCTACTAGGGGCTCTACTAGCTCTACTAGCTCTACTAGGGGCTCTACTAGCTCTACTTGGGGCTCTACTAGGTGCTCTACTTGGGGCTCTACTAGGGGCTCTACTAGCTCTACTAGGGGCTCTACTAGTGGCTCTACTGGGGTAAACACTAGGGGCTCTACTAAACTGCAGGACAAAATAAAAACCCTCAATGAAATGATAAAACATACAGACCTCAAAATCCAATTGGCTATACTTAAATTCTTTAACATCATCCTCAGCTCTGGCATCTTCTTCCCCAACATTTGGAACCAAGGACTGATCACCCCAATCGACAAAAGTAGAGACAAATTTGACCCCAATAACTACTGTGGAATATGCGTCAACAGCAACCTTGGGAAAATCCTCTGCATTATCATTAACAGCAGACTTGTACACTTCCTCAATGAAAAAAATGTACTGAGCAAATGTCAAATTTGGCCTTTTACCAAATTACCGTACAACAGACCACGTATTCACCCTGCACACCCTAATTGACAAACAAACAAACCAAAACAAAGGCAAAGTCTTCTCATGCTTTGGGAAGTTTGATTCAATTTGACATGAGGAGGGTCTGCTATACAAATTGATGGAAAGTGGTGTTTGGGGAAAAACATACAACATAAACAGTTTTATATATATATATATATATATATATATATATATATATATATATATAGGTTGCAGTACCCGGTCTCACCCTACTAGAATCTGAAGTCAAATGTCTACTGTTTGTTGCTTCTGTTGCTTCTGTCCCCAACCAAGGAGGGCCCACAGCAGCACCTAGATATGTCCCCAACCAAGGAGGGCCCACAGCAGCACCTAGATCTGTCCCCAACCAAGGAGGGCCTACAGCAGCACCTAGATCTGTCCCCAACCAAGGAGGGCCCACAGCAGCACCTAGATCTGTCCCCAACCAAGGGGGCCCACAGCAGCACCTAGATCTGTCCCCAACCAAGGAGGGCCCACAGCAGCACCTAGATCTGTTACCAACCAAGGAGGGCCCACAGCAGCACCTAGATCTGTCCCCAACCAAGGAGGGCCTACAGCAGCACCTAGATCTGTCCCCAACCAAGGAGGGCCCACAGCAGCACCTAGATCTGTTACCAACCAAGGAGGACCTACAGCAGCACCTAGATCTGTCCCCAACCAAGGAGGGCCTACAGCAGCACCTAGATCTGTTCCCAACCAAGGAGGGCCTACAGCAGCACCTAGATCTGTTCCCAACCAAGGAGGGCCTACAGCAGCACCTAGATCTGTCCCCAACCAAGGAGGGCCCACAGCAGCACCTAGATCTGTTACCAACCAAGGAGGTCCTACAGCAGCACCTAGATCTGTCCCCAACCAAGGAGGGCCCACAGCAGCACCTAGATCTGTTCCCAACCAAGGAGGGCCTACAGCAACACCTAGATCTGTTACCAACCAAGGAGGGCCCACAGCAGCACCTAGATCTGTTCCCAACCAAGGAGGGCCTACAGCAGCACCTAGATCTGTCCCCAACCAAGGAGGGCCCACAGCAGCACCTAGATCTGTCCCCAACCAAGGAGGGCCCACAGCAGCACCTAGATCTGTCCCCAACCAAGGAGGGCCCACAGCAGCACCTAGATCTGTCCCCAACCAAGGAGGGCCCACAGCAGCACCTAGATCTGTCCCCAACCAAGGAGGGCCCACAGCAGCACCTAGATCTGTTCCCAACCAAGGAGGGCCTACAGCAGCACCTAGATCTGTCCCCAACCAAGGAGGGCCTACAGCAGCACCTAGATCTGTCCCCAACCAAGGAGGGCCCACAGCAGCACCTAGATCTGTTACCAACCAAGGAGGACTTACAGCAGCACCTAGATCTGTCCCCAACCAAGGAGGGCCTACAGCAGCACCTAGATCTGTTCCCAACCAAGGAGGGCCTACAGCAGCACCTAGATCTGTTCCCAACCAAGGAGGGCCTACAGCAGCACCTAGATCTGTCCCCAACCAAGGAGGGCCCACAGCAGCATCTAGATCTGTCCCCAACCAAGGAGGGCCTACAGCAGCACCTAGATCTGTTCCCAACCAAGGAGGGCCCACAGCAGCACCTAGATCTGTTCCCAACCAAGGAGGGCCTACAGCAGCAACTAGATCTGTCCCCAACCAAGGAGGGCCCACAGCAGCATCTAGATCTGTCCCCAACCAAGGAGGGCCCACAGCAGCACCTAGATCTGTTCCCAACCAAGGAGGTCCTACAGCAGCACCTAGATCTGTTCCCAACCAAGGAGGGCCCACAGCAGCACCTAGATCTGTCCCCAACCAAGGAGGGCCTACAGCAGCACCTAGATCTGTTCCCAACCAAGGAGGGCCCACAGCAGCACCTAGATCTGTTCCCAACCAAGGAGGGCCTACAGCAGCACCTAGATCTGTCCCCAACCAAGGAGGGCCTACAGCAGCACCTAGATCTGTCCCCAACCAAGGAGGGCCCACAGCAGCACCTAGATCTGTTCCCAACCAAGGAGGGCCTACAGCAGCACCTAGATCTGTCCCCAACCAAGGAGGGCCCACAGCAGCACCTAGATCTGTCCCCAACCAAGGAGGGCCCACAGCAGCACCTAGATCTTCTACACAAATTCTGTGAGACATGGGTCCTGACAGTAAGTCTCAGTTAGACAAAATAATGGTAAGAAGGGCCTTCTATGTCATCAAAAGGAACATAGAATTTGACATACCAATTAGCATCTGGCTAAAAATACTTGAATCAGTTATAGAACCCATTGCCCTTTATGGTTGTGAGGTCTGGGGTCCGCTCACCAACCAAGAATTCACAAAATGGGACAAGCACCAAATTGAGACTCTACATGCAGAATTCTGCAGAAATATCCTCTGTGTACAATGTAGAACACCAATAAACGTTACATTCTACAACCACATAAAAGGAAGCGATTCCCAAACCTTCCATAACAAAGCCATCACCTACAGAAAGGTGAACCTGGAGAAGAGTCCCCGAAGCAAGCTGGTCCTGGGGCTCTGTTCACAAACACAAACACACCCCAACAGAGCCCCATGACAGCAGCACAATTAGACCCAACCAAATCATGAGAAAAAAAGATTGGAAAGAATTAACAAAAAAACAGAGCAAACAAGAATGCTATTTGTCCCTAAACAGAGAGTACACTGTGGCAGAATACCTGACCACTGTGACTGACCAAAAATTAAGGAAAGCTTAGACTATGTACAGACTCAGTGAGCATAGCCTTGCTATTGAGAAAGGCCGCCGTAGACAGACCTGGCTTTCAAGAGAAGAAAGACTATGTCCACACTGCCCACAAAATGAGATGGATACTGACTAACTTTATGCCAAATGCATGACAATATTAGAGACACATATTTCCCTCAGATTACAGAGATCCACAAGGAATTCAAAAACAAATCCTGATAAAATGTTGATTAACACCCATATCTACTGGGTGAAATACCACAGTGTGACATCACAGCAGCAAGATATGTGACCTGTTGCCACGAGAAAAGGGCAACCAGTGAAGAACACAACCCATATTTACGTTGGTTTATTTTCTCTTTTGTACTTCAACTATTTGCATGTCGTTACAACACTGACATCATATGACATTTTACTTTATTCTTTTGGAACTTATGTGAGTGTAATGTTTACTGTTAATTTGTATATTATCTACCTCGCTTGCTTTGGCAATGTTAACACATGTTTCTCATGCCAATAAAGCCCCTTGAATTGAATTGAGAGACAGAGAGAGAGAGTGGGAAGCAGAGAGAGAAAGAAAGAGAGAGGAAGACAAATGGCTACATAATACTGTCATCATGAGTTAAACCATTGAGGCCAGGAAAGTAGCTCTTTCCCTCTCCCTTGCCCCCCCCACCCTTCTCTCTCTCTCCCTTTCAATTCAATTCAATTTTAAGGGCTTTAGTGGCATGGAAAACAGATGTTTACATTGCCAAAGTAAATGGAATAGACAATAAACAAAAGGGACATAAAAAAGGGAAATAAATAATCAGTAAACATTACACTCACACAAGTTTTTAAAGAATATAGACATTTGAAATGTTATATTATTTGGCTCTGTACAGCGTTTCTCTCAGAGCTGTAGGGCTGCGGCAGACAGAGTATTTGGTTAAGAGGCGTGGAAAAGTGCCTTCCCCGGGCCGCTCCACACATCTGCTTTTCTGTTGGCCTTATTTATTGTGAGATGCTCCGCAGGCTTTTCAACAACATGGAGATGTTTCTACTATCACACATTACACAGTGGAGCGAACATAAAGCTATGGTTAGCTCTGGTTAGCATGGCTGATAGGCTACGGTTAGCTCTGGTTAACATGGCTGATATGCTACGGTTAGCTCTGGTTAGCATGGCTGATAGGCTATGGTTAGATCTGGTTAACATGGCTGATAGGCTACGGTTAGCTCTGGTTAGCATGGCTGATAAGCTATGGTTAGATCTGGTTAACATGGCTGATAGGCTACGGTTAGCTCTGGTTAGCATGGCTGATAGGCTATGGTTAGATCTGGTTAACATGGCTGATAGGCTACGGTTAGCTCTGGTTAGCATGGCTGATAGGCTCTGGTTAGCATGGCTGATAGGCTATGGTTAGCTCTGGTTAGCATGGCTGATAGGCTACGGTTAGCTCTGGTTAGCATGGCTGATAGGCTAAGGTTAGCTCTGGTTAACATGGCTGATAGGCTACGGTTAGCATGGCTGATAGGCTCTGGGTTAGCATGGCTGATAGGCTCTGGTTAACATGGCTGATAGGCTATGGTTAGATCTGGTTAACATGGCTGATAGGCTACAGTTAGCTCTGGTTAGCATGGCTGATAGGCTATGGTTAGATCTGGTTAACATGGCTGATAGGCTACGGTTAGCTCTGGTTAGCATGGCTGATATGCTACGGTTAGCTCTGGTTAGTATGGCTGATATGCTATGGTTAGATCTGGTTAACATGGCTGATAGGCTACAGTTAGCTCTGGTTAGCATGGCTGATTGGCTATGGTTAGATCTGGTTAACATGGCTGATAGGCTACGGTTAGCTCTGGTTAGCATGGCTGATAGGCTATGGTTAGATCTGGTTAACATGGCTGATAGGCTACGGTTAGCTCTGGTTAGCATGGCTGATATGCTACGGTTAGCTCTGGTTAGTATGGCTGATATGCTATGGTTAGATCTGGTTAACATGGCTGATAGGCTACAGTTAGCTCTGGTTAGCATGGCTGATAGGCTATGGTTAGATCTGGTTAACATGGCTGATAGGCTACGGTTAGCTCTGGTTAGCATGGCTGATAGGCTACGGTTAGCATGGCTGATAGGCTCTGGTTAGCATGGCTGATAGGCTACGGTTAGCATGGCTGATAGGCTCTGGTTAGCATGGCTGATAGGCTACGGTTAGCATGACAGTAATTGACTACGGTGAAGAGGAGAGAACATAACTCTGTTGCTCCCCAGCAGGTGGCTATGGTCAACAAACAAATGCATGGCTTATTTGCTAGGTGAGGTTTATTTGAACAAATATACGTTTCTTAGTAATTCTTATGTGGTTGTGGTTGTGGGTGTATTGATATAAATAGGACACGTGACATCCTTGGCAACTTTGAGAAAAAAACATGGCTATGCATATTCATGACATGAGGCATCTTTCTCCATTGAATACAGGCGGTTGATGTCAACAACCCTCATCGGATTACATTAATGAGATGTATCCACCAACCCTCAGAAAGTAGGCGGGATCTAGACAGCCCGCTGTGCCACTTTGAGGACAACGAATCCCATCGTTAGGGTGGAGAGACGTTTATCAATATGTCAATAATCATTGGATTAGATCTGTGGTAGATAGGCTGCAGTCAGCTGTGGTTAGCGCTGATAGGCTGCAGTCAGCTGTGGTTAGCGCTGATAGGCTGCAGTCAGCTGTGGTTAGCGCTGATA
Source organism: Oncorhynchus keta (assembly GCF_023373465.1). NCBI lineage: Eukaryota > Metazoa > Chordata > Actinopteri > Salmoniformes > Salmonidae > Oncorhynchus > Oncorhynchus keta. The sequence goes on from NC_068448.1 coordinate 78,766,227, forward strand.
GGCTGCAGTCAGCTGTGGTTAGCGCTGATAGGCTACAGTTAGTTACGGTTAGCTACGGTTAGCACTGATAGGCTACAGTTAGTTACGGTTAGCGCTGATAGGCTACAGTTAGTTACGGTTAGCGCTGATAGGCTACAGTTAGCTATGGCTAGCGCTGATAGGCTACAGTTAGCTATAGCTAGCGCTGATACGCAACAGTTAGGTACAGCTAACACTGATACAGTAGGCTACAGTTAGCTATTAGCATGGCTACTGAGAATAGAGGAGGCTTTTTGAGCATAGCTAGTAAGTTAATGGTGTCTCTGGTACAGGCCTCTTATACCAGAGTAACTACCTGTGTAAGTGTGTTATAATTATAGTTCCCTTAGCCATCTTGGGATAATGACTACAGTATGTAATGTAAAGTAGCGCTTTCTGTTGGAGAACGCATAAAGTTTGTTGAGGTTCTCTGACAGAAACCAACCATGAAGGGAAACAACATGGCAGCGAGCCTGATCTACTTTTAGAATTAAAGAAAGACAGAGAGAGAGAGAGAGAGAGAGAGAGAGAGAGAGAGAGAGAGAGAGAGAGAGAGAGAGAGAGAGAGAGAGAGAGAGAGAGAAAGAAAGAAAGAAAGAAAGAAAGAAAGACAGAGAGAGAGAGAGAGAAAGACAGAGAGAGAGAGAGAGAGAGAGAGAGAGAGAGAGAGAGAGAGAGAGAGAGAGAGAGAGAGAGAGAGAGAGAGAGAGAGAAAGACAGAGAGAGAGAGAGAGAGAGAGAGAGAGAGAGAGAGAGAGAGAAAGACAGAGAGAGAGAGAGAGAAAGACAGAGAGAGAGAGAGAAAGACAGAGAGAGAGAGAGAGAAAGACAGAGAGAGAGAGAGAGAGAGAGAGAGAGAGAGAGAAAGACAGAGAGAGAGAGAGAAAGACAGAGAGAGAGAGAGAAAAGACAGAGAGAGAGAGAGAGAGAGAAAGACAGAGAGAGAGAGAAAGAAAGACAGAGAGAGAGAGACAGAGAGAGAGAGAGAGAGAAAGACAGAGAGAGAGAGAGAGAAAGACAGAGAGAGAGTGAGAGAGAGAAAGTCAGAGAGAAACAGAGAGAGAGAGAGAGAGAGAGAGAGAGAGAGAGAGAGAGAGAGAGAGAAAGAAAGACCCAGAGAGAGAGAAAGCGAGAGCAAGTTACATTTATGGGTGGAATCTAGGGTATAAATCACCATGGTCTCGGCTCTTAAACAAATACAAATAGGATCTCAGAGAACAGGGGATAAAACAACAAAGGAAGAACATGAAGCTTCTTAAGGGCCCACCATCATGTTTCCATCTGTGTTGATTCTAAGAGGAGGAGGAAGAGAGAGGAGGAGACAGGAAGGCGAGGAGAGAGAGAGAGAAAAGGAGAGGAAGAGAGAAGAGGAGAGGAAGAGAGAAGAAGTGAGGAAGAGAGAAGAGGAGGGGAAGAGAGAAGAGGTGAGGAAGAGAGAAGAGGAGAGGAAGAGAGAAGAGGTGAGGAAGAGAGGAGAGGAGAGGAAGAGAGAAGAGGAGAGGAAGAGAGAAGAGGAGAGGAGAGGAGAGGAGAGGGAGAGAGAAGAGGAGAGGAAGAGAGAAGAGGAGAGGAAGAGAGAAGAGGAGAGGAAGAGAGAAGAGGAGAGGAAGAGAGAAGAGGAGAGGAAGAGAGAAGAGGTGAGGAAGAGAGGAGAGGAGAGGAAGAGAGAAGAGGAGAGGAAGAGAGAAGAGGAGAGGAAGAGAGAAGAGGAGAGGAAGAGAGAAGAGGAGAGGAAGAGAGAAGAGGAGAGGGAGAGAAGAGGAGAGGAGAGGAGAGGGAGAGAGAAGAGGAGAGGAAGAGAGAAGAGGAGAGGGAGAGAGAAGAGGAGAGGAGAGGAGAGGGAGAGAGAAGAGGAGAGGAAGAGAGAAGAGGAGAGGAAGAGAGAAGAGGTGAGGAAGAGAGAAGAGGAGAGGAAGAGAGAAGAGGAGAGGGAGAGAGAAGAGGAGAGGAAGAGAGAAGAGGTGAGGAAGAGAGAAGAGGAGAGGGAGAGAGGAGGAGAGGAAGAGAGAAGAGGAGAGGAAGAGAGAAGAGGAGAGGAAGAGAGAAGAGGAGAGGAAGAGAGAAGAGGAGAGGGAGAGAAGAGGAGAGAAGAGGAGAGAAGAGGAGAGGAAGAGGGAAGAGGTGAGGAAGAGAGAAGAGGAGAGGAAGAGAGAAGAGGAGAGGGTTAGGGTTAGAGAGAACACATAAAGCGGTGGGTGGAAGTGGCAGTGTGTTTGGGGGGGTGCTGGTAGTGGTGGTGTGTGTTTGGGGGGGTGCTGGTAGTGGTGGTGTGTGTTTGGGGGGGTGCTGGTAGTGGTGGTGTGTTTTGGGGGGAGTGGTGGTGTTTTGGGGGGTGCTGGTAGTGGTGGTGTGTGTTTTTGGGGGAGGGGGTGCTGGTAGTGGTGGTGTGTTTTGGGGGGGTGGTGTGCTGGTAGTGGTGGTGTGTGTTTGGGGGGTGCTGGTAGTGGTGGTGTGTGTTTGGGGGGTGCTGGTAGTGGTGGTGTGTTTTGGGGGTGCTGGTAGTGGTGGTGTGTGTTTGGGGGCTGCTGGTGGTGGTGTGTTTTTGGGGTGCTGGTAGTGGTGGTGTGTGTTTGGGGGGTGCTGGTAGTGGTGGTGTGTTTTTGGGGGGGGTGCTGGTAGTGGTGGTGTGTGTTTGGGGGTGCTGGTAGTGGTGGTGTGTGTTTGGGGGTGCTGGTAGTGGTGGTGTGTTTTGGGGGTGCTGGTAGTGGTGGTGTGTTTTGGGGGTGCTGGTAGTGGTGGTGTGTGTTTGGGGGTGCTGGGTAGTGGTGGTGTGTGTTTGGGGGTGCTGGTAGTGGTGGTGTGTTTTGGGGGGTGCTGGTAGTGGTGGTGTGTGTTTGGGGTGCTGGTAGTGGTGGTGTGTGTTTGGGGGTGCTGGTAGTGGTGGTGTGTGTTTGGGGGTGCTGCTAGTGGTGTTGTGTTTTGGGGGTGCTGGTATTGATGGTGTGTGTTTGGGGGTGCCGGTGGTGGTGGTGTGTGTTTGGGGGTGGTGCTGGTAGTGGTGGTGTGTGTTTGGGGGTGCTGGTAGTGGTGGTGTGTGTTTGGGGGTGCTGGTAGTGGTGGTGTGTGTTTGGGGGTGCTGGTAGTGGTGGTGTGTGTTTGGGGGTGCTGGTGGTGGTGGTGTGTGTTTGGGGGGTGCTGGTAGTGGTGGTGTGTGTTTGGGGGTGCTGGTAGTGGTGGTGTGTGTTTGGGGGTGCTGGTGGTGGTGGTGTGTGTTTGGGGGTGGTGCTGGTAGTGGTGGTGTGTGTTTGGGGGTGCTGGTAGTGGTGGTGTGTGTTTGGGGGTGGTGCTGGTAGTGGTGGTGTGTGTTTGGGGGTGCTGGTAGTGGTGGTGTGTGTTTGGGGGTGCTGGTATTGGTGGTGTGTGTTTGGGGGTGCTGGTAGTGGTGGTGTGTTTTGGGGGGTGCTGGTATTGGTGGTGTGTGTTTGGGGGGTGCTGGTAGTGGTGGTGTGTGTTTGGGGGTGCTGGTAGTGGTGGTGTGTGTTTGGGGGTGCTTGGTAGTGGTGGTGTGTGTTTAGGGGGTGCTGGTAGTGGTGGTGTGTGTTTGGGGGTGCTGGTAGTGGTGGTGTGTTTTTGGGGGTGCTGGTATTGGTGGTGTGTGTTTGGGGGTGCTGGTAGTGGTGGTGTGTTTTTGGGGGTGCTGGTAGTGGTGGTGTGTGTTTGGGGGTGCTGGTATTGGTGGTGTGTGTTTGGGGGTGCTGGTAGTGGTGGTGTGTGTTTGGAGGGGTACTGGTAGTGGTGGTGTGTGTTTGGGGGTGCTGGTAGTGGTGGTGTGTGTTTGGGGGGGTGAATAAGTCTGTAACTGTCATTACTGTTGTGGACATTGGGGGAAAATTCCTTGTTTCTGATATTGCCCTTTGTAGAAATGCAAAGAGAAGCTAGTTGAAAAGGGGCTATAGCAGGGTTAGGGGAAGAGGAGAGGAGAGACAAGGTAGGAGGGTTAGGGGAGGAGAGGAGAGACAAGGTAGCAGGGTTAGGGGAGGAGAGGAGAGACAAGGTAATAAAGTTAGGAGAGGAGAGACACGGTAAGAAAGCTACGAGGAGTGAGGAGAGACCCTAAGAAAGTTAGGGAAGGAGAGGACAGACAAGTTAGGAAGTTGAGGAGAGGAGAGACAAGTTAGGAAGTTGAGGAGAGGAGACTAAAGTAGAGAAGAGAAATACATTACATGCCAATTCAGGGCAGTTCTACATTACAGTATATTATGTGTGTTCCTCACCTGGCATCTGATAGCTGTATGGAGCCTGGCCCGTCTGAGGGGTGCTGAATCCTGAGCTGTAGCTGAGGAAGCCTGTCTGTCCTGGGGATTGGGACTGGCTCAGTCCCCCCTCTGTCTTTATGCCTGCCCATAATGGACCTGAATCAGTTAGTAACACCACATTGATTTGATGCACACACAACTCACTGCTGTCAGACAACTCTAAACCAGGCACTTTGAGACATATCTCTATCTCTATGTTAAAAGCAATTCAGTATTATATTAAATAGAGCTATAGCTTTATATTAAATACAACGTAATATATTAGTATTGTTATGTTTATTATTGTCTCCGTTAACTGAATAATTTTACCTGTAGGACAGATTTTTTTTTAAATCAGTCTGCTAGTAACTGTTCTAATTTATACATTTATAATACACCTAATCATCACTTCAGATTCAACAGTAGTTTGGGGGTTTAAAAATTAACAGACTAATGTCGATTGAAGTTATACAAGAAACATAACATTGTAAAGTATGTTTGAATGATGTAGTATGTTTGAATGATGTAGTATGTTTGAATGATGTAGCATGTTTGAATGATGTAGCATGTTTGAATGATGTAGCATGTTTGAATGATGTAGTATGTTTGAATGATGTAGTATGTTTGAATGATGTAGCATGTTTGAATGATGTAGTATGTTTGAATGACAAATAAAGAACATCGTTAAGGTCTTCATTCTCCTTGACTTGTTCCACATTTTGTTGTGTTACAGCCTGAATTCAAAATGGATTCAATAGATGTTTTTATTTCTCACCCAACTACACACAATACTCCATAATTACAAAGTGAAAACATGCTTGAAAATGTATTGAAAATGAAATACAGAAATGTGTCATTTACATCACAATCACCTTTGGCAGCGATTACAACTGTGAGTCTTTCTGGGTAAGTCTCTAAGAGCTGTGAGTCTTTCTGGGTAAGTCTCTAAGAGCTTTGCACACCTGGATTGTACAATATTTGCACATTATTCTTTAAAAAATGATTCAAGCTCTGTCAAGTTGGTTGTTGATCATTGCTAGACAGCTATGTTCAAGTCTTGCCATAGATTTCCAAGCTTATTTAAGTCAAAATTGTAACTAGGCCAGTCAGGAATATTAATATATAATAATAATATATAATAATATAATAATATAATAATATATTCAATGTCTTCGTGTTAGTAAGCAACTCTAGTGTGGATTTGGCCTTGTGTTTTAGGTTATTGTCCTACTGAAAGGTGAATTCATCTCCCAGTGTAGATGTGGCCTTGTGTTTTAGGTTATTGTCCTGTTGAAAGGTGAATTCAACTCCCAGTGTAGATGTGTTTTAGGTTATTGTCCTACTGAAAGGTGAATTCATCTCCCAGTGTAGATGTGGCCTTGTGTTTTAGGTTATTGTCCTGTTGAAAGGTGAATTCAACTCCCAGTGTCTGGTGGAAAGCAGACTGAACCAGGTTTTATTGATACACCATCTAAAGTGGAATTAATAACTTCACCAGGCTCAAAGGGATATTTAATGTAGACTTTTCTCTTTTTTTACCCATCTACCAATAAGAGCCCTTCTTTATGAGGAAATGGAAAACGTCCCTGGTCTTTGGGGTTGAATCTGTGTTTGAAATTCACTGCTCGACTGAGGGACCTCACGGATAAATTATATGTGGGATGCCGATATGATGTATTCATTCAAACGTCACGTTAAACACTATTATTGCACACAAGAGTCCATGCAACTTATTACGTACCTTTTTAAACACGTTTTTAGTCCTGAACTTATTTAGGCTCCTTACCGTAACAAAGAGCTTGAACACTTATACGTTTTCAGTCCTGAACTTATTTAGGCTCCTTACCGTAACAAAGAGCTTGAACACTTATACGTTTTCAGTCCTGAACTTATTTAGGCTCCTTACCGTAACAAAGAGCTTGAACACTTATACGTTTTCAGTCCTGAACTTATTTAGGCTCCTTACCGTAACAAAGAGCTTGAACACTTATACATTTTCAGTCCTGAACTTATTTAGGCTCCTTACCGTAACAAAGAGCTTGAACACTTATACGTTTTCAGTCCTGAACTTATTTAGGCTCCTTACCGTAACAAAGAGCTTGAACACTTATACGTTTTCAGTCCTGAACTTATTTAGGCTCCTTACCGTAACAAAGAGCTTGAACATATTATACGTTTTCAGTCCTGAACTTATTTAGGCTCCTTACCGTAACAAAGAGCTTGAACACTTATACGTTTTCAGTCCTGAACTTATTTAGGCTCCTTACCGTAACAAAGAGCTTGAACACTTATACGTTTTCAGTCCTGAACTTATTTAGGCTCCTTACCGTAACAAAGAGCTTGAACACTTATACGTTTTCAGTCCTGAACTTATTTAGGCTCCTTACCGTAACAAAGAGCTTGAACACTTATACGTTTTCAGTCCTGAACTTATTTAGGCTCCTTACCGTAACAAAGAGCTTGAACACTTATACGTTTTCAGTCCTGAACTTATTTAGGCTCCTTACCGTAACAAAGAGCTTGAACACTTATACGTTTTCAGTCCTGAACTTATTTAGGCTCCTTACCGTAACAAAGAGCTTGAACACTTATACGTTTTCAGTCCTGAACTTATTTAGGCTCCTTACCGTAACAAAGAGCTTGAACACTTATATAGTCCTGTTTTCAGTCCTGAACTTATTTAGGCTCCTTACCGTAACAAAGAGCTTGAACACTTATACGTTTTCAGTCCTGAACTTATTTAGGCTCCTTACCGTAACAAAGAGCTTGAACACTTATACGTTTTCAGTCCTGAACTTATTTAGGCTCCTTACCGTAACAAAGAGCTTGAACACTTATACGTTTTCAGTCCTGAACTTATTTAGGCTCCTTACCGTAACAAAGAGCTTGAACACTTATACGTTTTCAGTCCTGAACTTATTTAGGCTCCTTACCGTAACAAAGAGCTTGAACACTTATACGTTTTCAGTCCTGAACTTATTTAGGCTCCTTACCGTAACAAAGAGCTTGAACACTTATACGTTTTCAGTCCTGAACTTATTTAGGCTCCTTACCGTAACAAAGAGCTTGAACACTTATACGTTTCAGTCCTGAACTTATTTAGGCTCCTTACCGTAACAAAGAGCTTGAACACTTATACGTTTTCAGTCCTGAACTTATTTAGGCTCCTTACCGTAACAAAGAGCTTGAACACTTATACGTTTTCAGTCCTGAACTTATTTAGGCTCCTTACCGTAACAAAGAGCTTGAACACTTATACGTTTTCAGTCCTGAACTTATTTAGGCTCCTTCCCGTAACAAAGAGCTTGAACACTTATACGTTTTCAGTCCTGAACTTCTTTAGGCTCCTTACCGTAACAAAGAGCTTGAACACTTATACGTTTTCAGTCCTGAACTTATTTATGCTCCTTACCGTAACAAAGAGCTTGAACACTTATACGTTTTCAGTCCTGAACTTATTTAGGCTCCTTACCGTAACAAAGAGCTTGAACACTTATACGTTTTCAGTCCTGAACTTATTTAGGCTCCTTACCGTAACAAAGAGCTTGAACACTTATACGTTTTCAGTCCTGAACTTATTTAGGCTCCTTACCGTAACAAAGAGCTTGAACACTTATACGTTTTCAGTCCTGAACTTATTTAGGCTCCTTACCGTAACAAAGAGCTTGAACACTTATACGTTTTCAGTCCTGAACTTATTTAGGCTCCTTACCGTAACAAAGAGCTTGAACACTTATACGTTTTCAGTCCTGAACTTATTTAGGCTCCTTACCGTAACAAAGAGCTTGAACACTTATACGTTTTCAGTCCTGAACTTATTTAGGCTCCTTACCGTAACAAAGAGCTTGAACACTTATACGTTTTCAGTCCTGAACTTATTTAGGCTCCTTACCGTAACAAAGAGCTTGAACACTTATACGTTTTCAGTCCTGAACTTATTTAGGCTCCTTACCGTAACAAAGAGCTTGAACACTTATACGTTTTCAGTCCTGAACTTATTTAGGCTCCTTACCGTAACAAAGAGCTTGAACACTTATACGTTTTCAGTCCTGAACTTATTTAGGCTCCTTACCGTAACAAAGAGCTTGAACACTTATACGTTTTCAGTCCTGAACTTATTTAGGCTCCTTACCGTAACAAAGAGCTTGAACACTTATACGTTTTCAGTCCTGAACTTATTTAGGCTCCTTACCGTAACAAAGAGCTTGAACACTTATACGTTTCAGTCCTGAACTTATTTAGGCTCCTTACCGTAACAAAGAGCTTGAACACTTATACGTTTTCAGTCCTGAACTTATTTAGGCTCCTTACCGTAACAAAGAGCTTGAACACTTATACGTTTTCAGTCCTGAACTTATTTAGGCTCCTTACCGTAACAAAGAGCTTGAACACTTATACGTTTTCAGTCCTGAACTTATTTAGGCTCCTTACCGTAACAAAGAGCTTGAACACTTATACGTTTTCAGTCCTGAACTTATTTAGGCTCCTTACCGTAACAAAGAGCTTGAACACTTATACGTTTTCAGTCCTGAACTTATTTAGGCTCCTTACCGTAACAAAGAGCTTGAACACTTATACGTTTTCAGTCCTGAACTTATTTAGGCTCCTTACCGTAACAAAGAGCTTGAACACTTATATACGTTTTCAGTCCTGAACTTATTTATGCTCCTTACCGTAACAAAGAGCTTGAACACTTATACGTTTTCAGTCCTGAACTTATTTAGGCTCCTTACCGTAACAAAGAGCTTGAACACTTATACGTTTTCAGTCCTGAACTTATTTAGGCTCCTTACCGTAACAAAGAGCTTGAACACTTATATACGTTTTCAGTCCTGAACTTATTTAGGCTCCTTACCGTAACAAAGAGCTTGAACACTTATACGTTTTCAGTCCTGAACTTATTTAGGCTCCTTACCGTAACAAAGAGCTTGAACACTTATTGACTGAAGACATTTCAGCTTTTCATGTATTGTTCATTTGTAAAAAAAAAAATATATAAAAAAAAAAAAAAATCTAAAAACACAATTCCCACTTTGACATTATGTGGTGTTTGTGTGTAGTCCAGTGACAATCTCAATTTAATCATTTTAAAACTCAGGCTGTAACACAACAACATACTTGAGGGCCCCGGATCTTTATCGAATACAGTGGGGCAAGGAAGTATTTAGTCAGCCACCAATTGTGCAAGTTCTCCCACTTAAAAATATGAGAGAGGCCTGTAATTTCATCATGGGTAGGTACACTTCAACTATGACAGACAAAATGAGCATTTTTTTCCCAGAAAATCACATTGTAGGATTTCTAATTAATTTATTTGCAAATTATGGTGGAAAATAAGTATTTGGTCAATAACAAATGCTTATGGTGGCTGACTAAATACTGTTTTGCCCCACTGTATAGACATTATTATCACACTTAATTCTTTATTACAAAAGATACGTGTAACATAGCTAACTATAAGTAATATAAGTGTATTTGCATGTGTGGCATGAGGTGCCCTGATGATACGGATACATCTAGTATGCAGACATGGAAGTGATGGGTTTGAAATGGAAGTGATGGGTTTGAGATGGAAGTGATGGGTTTGAGATGGAAGTGATGGGTTTGAGATGGAAGTGATGGGTTTGAGATGGAAGTGATGGGTTTGAGATGGAAGTGATGGGTTTGAGATGGAAGTGATGGGTTTGAGATGGAAGTGATGGGTTTGAAATGGAAGTGATGGGTTTGAGATGGAAGTGATGGGTTTGAAATGGAAGTGATGGGTTTGTAATGGAAGTGATGGGTTTGTAATGGAAGTGATGGGTTTGAGATGGAAGTGATGGGTTTGTAATGGAAGTGATGGGTGTGTAATGGAAGTGATGGGTTTGTAATGGAAGTGATGGGTTTGAGATGGAAGTGATGGGTTTGTAATGGAAGTGATGGGTTTGAAATGGAAGTGATGGGTTTGTAATGGAAGTGATGGGTTTGTAATGTAAGTGATGGGTTTGAAATGGAAGTGATGGGTTTGTAATGGAAGTGATGGGTTTGAGATGGAAGTGATGGGTTTGAGATGGAAGTGATGGGTTTGAGATGGAAGTGATGGGTTTGTAATGGAAGTGATGGGTTTGAGATGGAAGTGATGGGTTTGAGATGGAAGTGATGGGTTTGTAATGGAAGTGATGGGTTTGAAATGGAAGTGATGGGTTTGAAATGGAAGTGATGGGTTTGTAATGGAAGTGATGGGTTTGAGATGGAAGTGATGGGTTTGTAATGGAAGTGATGGGTTTGAAATGGAAGTGATGGGTTTGTAATGGAAGTGATGGGTTTGTAATGGAAGTGATGGGTTTGAAATGGAAGTGATGGGTTTGAGATGGAAGTGATGGGTTTGAAATGGAAGTGATGGGTTTGTAATGGAAGTGATGGGTTTGTAATGGAAGTGATGGGTTTGAGATGGAAGTGATGGGTTTGTAATGGAAGTGATGGGTTTGAGATGGAAGTGATGGGTTTGTAATGGAAGTGATGGGTTTGAAATGGAAGTGATGGGTTTGTAATGGAAGTGATGGGTTTGAAATGGAAGTGATGGGTTTGTAATGGAAGTGATGGGTTTGTAATGGAAGTGATGGGTTTGAGATGGAAGTGATGGGTTTGTAATGGAAGTGATGGGTTTGAGATGGAAGTGATGGGTTTGTAATGGAAGTGATGGGTTTGAAATGGAAGTGATGGGTTTGTAATGGAAGTGATGGGTTTGTAATGTAAGTGATGGGTTTGAAATGGAAGTGATGGGTTTGTAATGGAAGTGATGGGTTTGAGATGTAAGTGATGGGTTTGAGATGGAAGTGATGGGTTTGAGATGGAAGTGGTGGGTTTGTAATGTAAATTTCATGCAATATTCAGGAGGCATGGGTTTGGCCTGTGCTTACCATAGGCAGGTATCCCGTAGGGTTGTCCAGGCTGGGGGTAGCTAGCATAGGCTGCGGCCTGCTGCATTCCTGTGGTGTACTGTGTCTGACCGTACGCAGACATATTTTGGGATGAAGGAGTAGGGAGAATATGTGGATACGGTCTGCTATTTCAGAAAAGAAACAAGGAGAAGAGAGAGAGAAATAAATTAAAAGAAAGATAGAGAGAAAGAAAGAAAGAAAAAAAGAAAAAAAGTTTGAGAGAGAAGGAAAGAAAGAGAGGGAGAGAGAGAGAAAGAGAGAGAGAGAAAGAAAGAGAGGAAGAGAGAGTGAGAGAAAGAAAGAGAGGAAGAGAGAGAAAGAGAGAGAGAGAAAGAAAGAGAGGAAGAGAGCGAGAAAGAGAGAGAGAGAAAGAAAGAGAGGAAGAGAGAGAGAAAGAAAGAAAGAAAGAGAGGAAGAGAGAGAGAAAGAGAGAGAGAGAAAGAAAGAGAGGAAGAGAGAGAGAAAGAAAGAGAGGAAGAGAGAGAGAAAGAGAGAGAGAGAAAGAAAGAGAGGAAGAGAGAGAGAAAGAAAGAAAGAGAGGAAGAGAGAGAGAAAGAGAGAGAGAGGAATAAAGAGAGGAAGAGAGAGAGAAAGAAAGAGAGGAAGAGAGAGAGAAAGAGAGAGAGAGAGAAAGAAAGAGAGGAAGAGAGAGAGAGAGAAAGAGAGGAAGAGAGAGAGAAAGAAAGAAAGAGAGGAAGAGAGAGAGAAAGAGAGAGAGAGAAAGAAAGAGAGGAAGAGAGAGAGAAAGAAAGAAAGAAAGAAAGAAAGAGAGGAAGAGAGAGAGAAAGAGAGAGAGAGAAAGAAATAGAGGAAGAGAGAGAGAAAGAGAGAGAGAAAGGAGGAACATATTTTACCCAACAAATAAAACCATAACAAATCAGACACATTCTGTGATTCTGCTGCTATAGAAGGTTCCGTAGTTGTCAGAAGCTCGTAAAGAGAGATACTAATTAGTTGAAGAGTAAGACTAGCACCAGGACAGCAAAATGAGAACTATACGTCACAGAGGACAAGATAATAATTACAACTGATTTGGTAAGTGCACAAACGGCAGACATCCAGGCAAACAAAGCAGGTAGAAGCCTCCACATCTCGCAGCAGGATCTAATTAAAGGAACCCAATGAAGTTGGGATGCCGTTTATTTTCTAAAGCTAAATAAAAGAAGCCTTACTTGGAAGGGTAAATCTGCGAGGAGAACTGGTGTGTTTGTCTTGGGCTGAAGCCACTGGTTCCAATAACTGAGAGAGAGAGAGAGTTGAAGAGAAAGAAGGGTGGGGGGGGGAGTACATATTTAAACATTAAAGATATAAGGTAAATAAAAGTAAATATTATCTTTCGCCAACAGAACTTCTGGATTCCTAGGAAAGTGTAATTGCGTTGTGTTACTCCATTTATTTCCCCAACCTTATTTAAGGTTTAAAACCGGGGCGCAATAATGAAGCAAAATAATCAGGTAAAAACCCAGAGGGTTTATTCTGCTGACCAGCGTATATATTCTGTGTCCTAAAGGGCACCCCAAAATGGTACTTCGGCTGTCCCCATAGGAGAACCCTTTCTGGTTCCAGGTCGAACCCTTTTGGGTTCCATGTAGAACCTTTTCCACAGAAGGTGGAAACCCTAACCCTGGAACCAAAAAGAGTTCTCACATGGGACAGCCGAAGAAACATTTTTTGGAACCCTTTTTTTCTAAGAGTGTACGGAATAGGGTGCTATTTGGGATATTGCCTCTGTGAGATACTTTGTGGCGCTGCCATGACGACAGCTAGGCTGGTGTAAACACACTCAGAATGGTCTGAATCAATGTGGGCCTGTTGCCTGGGGCCTGTCTCAAATGGAACCCTATTCCCTTATAGTGCACTACTTTTGACCAGGACCCATATGTAGGGAATAGTGTGCCATTTGGGATTCAGCCCCAGGCTTCAAGGCCAGGCCAGGACCAAATTGAAAGTGATTGCTTGTAACTAGCGCTACCACATTATCATTCCTTCATGAAACACACGGTGTATTACTGTGGATGCACTTCCTAATCAACGTTTTTAAACACAAACCTACTGTGACCAATGCTGCATTTTCACGTTGTCTTTGCACTTTACTAAAGGCTATTTTAAGTCAGTGCATAGTGTATAGTTTTGAGTAAAAATATTTAAAATTATTTTTTGTTAAAATGACACACCAAATGTAATACAGTTACACTTTTTGAATTGATAATAATTTTTATTGATCCATTAATCATTAGAAACAATAAATACAGTTAGTAAATTTGCATCTCAGTGCTAGAGGCGTCACCACAGACCCTGTTTTGATCCTGCCTGTATCGCATTGGGAGTCCCATAGGGCGCCGCACAATTGGCCCAGAGTGCGTCAGGGTCAGGGTTTGACCCGGGGCAGGCCGTCATTATAAATAAGAATTTGTTCTTAACTGACTTGCCTAGTTAAATAAAGGTTAAATAAAAAAATAAAAATCACTGAACCAGGTTCAAATGTCAACTGACATCGTTCTATAACAACTGTCTAATTGGGACAAAAAAAACAAAGTATTTAGTTTCCGTAGGGACGGGGAGGGGGATACTAAGAGTGTGTCCCAAATGGCATCCTATTTTATATATAGTGCATCATTGTTGACCAGAGACTATGGGTCTTTGACTATGGGCCCTGGTCTAAAGTAGTGCACTATATACGGAATAGGGTGCAATTTAAGACAAACTAATGTAGATGTCTGGCATGTAACTGTAACTGTATGTAACTGTAACTGTATGTAACTGTAACTGTATGTAACTGTATGTAACTGTATGTCACTGTATGTCACTGTATGTAACTGTATGTAACTGTAACTGTATGTAACTGTAACTGTATGTAACTGTAACTGTAACTGTATGTAACTGTATGTAACTGTAACTGTAACTGTAACTGTATGTAACTGTAACTGTAACTGTATGTAACTGTAACTGTAACTGTATGTAACTGTAACTGTAACTGTATGTAACTGTAACTGTAACTGTATGTAACTGTAACCGTATGTAACTGAAACTGTAACTGTATGTAACTGTAACTGTATGTAACTGTATGTAACTGTAACTGTAACTGTATGTAACGGTAACTGTAACTGTATGTAACTGTATGTAACTGTATGTAACTGTAACTGTATGTAACTGTAACCGTATGTAACTGTAACTGTAACTGTATGTAACTGTAACTGTAACTGTATGTAACTGTAACTGTAACTGTATGTAACTGTATGTAACTGTAACGGTATGTAACTGTATGTAACTGTAACTGTAACTGTATGTAACTGTATCTAACTGTAACTGTATGTAACTGTATGTAACTGTATGTAACTGTAACGGTATGTAACTGTATGTAACTGTAACTGTAACTGTAACTGTATGTAACTGTATGTAACTGTATGTAACTGTAACTGTAACTGTAACTGTAACTGTAACTGTATGTAACTGTATGTAACTGTAACTGTATGTAACTGTAACTGTATGTAACTGTGACTGTAACTGTATGTAACTGTATGTAACTGTATGTAACTGTAACTGTAACTGTAACTGTAACTGTAACTGTATGTAACTGCATGTAACTGTAACTGTAACTGTATGTACCTGTAACTGTAACTGTATGTAACTGTAACTGTAACTGTATGTAACTGTAATTGTATGTAACTGTAACTGTAACTTTATGTAACTGTAACTGTATGTAACTGTATGTAACTGTAACTGTAACTATATGTAACTGTATGTAACTGTATGTAACTGTAACTGTAACTGTATGTAACTGTAACTGTAACTGTATGTAACTGTATGTAACTGTAACTGTATGTAACTGTATGTAACTGTAACTGTAACTGTATGTAACTGTATGTAACTGTATGTAACTGTAACTGTATGTAACTGTATGCAAATGTATGTAACTGTATGTAACTGTAACTGTATGTAACTGTAACTGTAACTGTATGTAACTGTATGTAACTGTAACTGTAACTGTATGTAACTGTATGTAACTGTAACTGTATGTAACTGTATGTAACTGTATGTAACTGTATGTAACTGTAACTGTAACTGTATGTAACTGTAACTGTAACTGTAAGTAACTGTAACTGTATGTAACTGTATGTAACTGTATGTAACTGTATGTAACTGTAACTGTATGTAACTGTATGTAACTGTATGTAACTGTAACTGTAACTGTATGTAACTGTATGTAACTGTATGTAACTGTAACTGTAACTGTATGTAACTGTAACTGTAACTGTATGTAACTGTATGTAACTGTAACTGTAACTGTATGTAACTGTATGTAACTGTAACTGTATGTAACTGTATGTAACTGTAACTGTAACTGTATGTAACTGTAACTGTAACTGTAACTGTATGTAACTGTATGTAACTGTATGTAACTGTAACTGTAACTGTATGTAACTGTAACTGTAACTGTATGTAACTGTAACTGTAACTGTATGTAACTGTATGTAACTGTAACTGTATGTAACTGTATGTAACCGTAGGGAAACATTGTTATTAATATTGAACACTTATCCCTTATCATCATCAGCACCTGCTTCCGGTTGACTAAACCTTCTAATCGCAGCTCGCGCACACACACACACACACACACACACACACACACACACACACACACACACACACACACACACACACACACACACACACACACACACACACACGCCTCCGGCTCGGTTCCCCTCCCCTGATGGTCCAGAGGTGTAAAGATGTGATGTTAAATTATACTGGGTAGTGATGTTTAATTATACTGGGTAGTGATGTGATGTTTAATTATACTGGGTAGTGATGTTTAATTATACTGGGTAGTGATGTTTAATTATACTGGGTAGTGATGTTTAATTATACTGGGTAGTGATGTGATGTTTAATTATACTGGGTAGTGATGTTTAATTATACTGGGTAGTGAGGTGATGTTTAATTATACTGGGTAGTGATGTTTAATTATACTGGGTAGTGATGTGTTTAATTATACTGGGTAGTGATGTGTTTAATTATACTGGGTAGTGATGTTGTTTAATTATACTGGGTAGTGATGTTTAATTATACTGGGTAGTGATGTTTAATTATACTGGGTAGTGATGTTTAATTATACTGGGTAGTGATGTTTAATTATACTGGGTAGTGATGTTTAATTATACTGGGTAGTGATGTTTAATTATACTGGGTAGTGATGTTTAATTATACTGGGTAGTGATGTTTAATTATACTGGGTAGTGATGTGATGTTTAATTATACTGGGTAGTGATGTTTAATTATACTGGGTAGTGATGTTTAATTATACTGGGTAGTGATGTGATGTTTAATTATACTGGGTAGTGATGTTTAATTATACTGGGTAGTGATGTGATGTTTAATTATACTGGGTAGTGATGTTTAATTATACTGGGTAGTGATGTTTAATTATACTGGGTAGTGATGTTTAATTATACTGGGTAGTGATGTTTAATTTTACTGGGTAGTGATGTTTAATTATACTGGGTAGTGATGTGATGTTTAATTATACTGGGTAGTGATGTTTTAATTATACTGGGTAGTGATGTTTAATTATACTGGGTAGTGAGGTGATGTTTAATTATACTGGGTAGTGATGTGATGTTTTAATTATACTGGGTAGTGAGGTGATGTTTAATTATACTGGGTAGTGATGATGTTTAATTATACTGGGTAGTGATGTGATGTTTAATTATACTGGGTAGTGATGTTTAATTATACTGGGTAGTGATGTTTTAATTATACTGGGTAGTGAGTGATGTTTAATTATACTGGGTAGTGATGTTTAATTATACTGGGTAGTGATGTTTAATTATACTGGGTAGTGAGGTGATGTTTAATTATACTGGGTAGTGAGGTGATGTTTAATTATACTGGGTAGTGATGTTTAATTATACTGGGTAGTGATGTTTAATTTTACTGGGTGTGATGTTTAATTATACTGGGTAGTGATGTTTAATTATACTGGGTAGTGATGTTTAATTATACTGGGTAGTGATGTGATGTTTAATTATACTGGGTAGTGATGTTTAATTATACTGGGTAGTGATGTTTAATTATACTGGGTAGTGATGTTTAATTATACTGGGTAGTGATGTGATGTTTAATTATACTGGGTAGTGATGTGATGTTTAATTATACTGGGTAGTGATGTTTAATTATACTGGGTAGTGATGTGATGTTTAATTATACTGGGTAGTGATGTTAAATTATACTGGGTAGTGATGTTTAATTTTACTGGGTGTGATGTTTAATTATACTGGGTAGTGATGTTTAATTATACTGGGTAGTGATGTTTAATTATACTGGGTAGTGATGTTTAATTATACTGGGTAGTGATGTTTAATTATGCTGGGTAGTGAGGTGATGTTTAATTATACTGGGTAGTGATGTGATGTTTAATTATACTGGGTAGTGATGTTTAATTATACTGGGTGTGATGTTTAATTATACTGGGTAGTGATGTGATGTTTAATTATACTGGGTGTGATGTTTAATTATACTGGGTAGTGATGTGATGTTTAATTATACTGGGTAGTGATGTTTAATTATACTGGGTAGTGATGTTTAATTATACTGGGTAGTGATGTTTAATTATACTGGGTAGTGATGTGATGTTTAATTATACTGGGTAGTGATGTTTAATTAGTTGTTTAATTATACTGGGTAGTGATGTTTAATTATACTGGGTAGTGATGTTTAATTATACTGGGTAGTGATGTTGTTTAATTATACTGGGTAGTGATGTTTTTAATTATACTGGGTAGTGATGATATTTAATTATACTGGGTAGTGATGTTTAATTATACTGGGTAGTGATGTGATGTTTAATTATACTGGGTAGTGATGTTTAATTATACTGGGTAGTGATGTTTAATTATACTGGGTGAGTGATGTTTAATTATACTGGGTAGTGATGTGATGTTTAATTATACTGGGTAGTGATTTAATTATACTGGGTGGTGTTTTAATTATACTGGGTAGTGATGTTTAATTATACTGGGTAGTGATGTTTAATTATACTGGGTAGTGATGTTTAATTATACTGGGTAGTGATGTTGTTTAATTATACTGGGTAGTGATGTGATGTTTAATTATACTGGGTAGTGATGTTTTAATTATACTGGGTAGTGATGTTTAATTATACTGGGTAGTGAGGTGATGTTTAATTATACTGGGTAGTGATGTTTAATTATACTGGGTAGTGAGGTGATGTTTAATTATACTGGGTAGTGATGTGATGTTTAATTATACTGGTAGTGATGATGTTTAATTATACTGGGTAGTGATGTTTAATTATACTGGGTAGTGATGTTTTAATTATACTGGGTAGTGATGTGATGTTTAATTATACTGGGTGTGATGTTTAATTATACTGGGTAGTGATGTTTAATTATACTGGTAGTGATGATGTTTAATTATACTGGGTAGTGATGATGTTTAATTATACTGGGTAGTGATGTGATGTTTAATTATACTGGGTAGTGATGTTTTAATTATACTGGGTAGTGATGTTTAATTATACTGGGTAGTGAGGTGATGTTTAATTATACTGGGTAGTGATGTTTAATTATACTGGGTAGTGATGTTTAATTATACTGGGTAGTGAGGTGATGTTTAATTATACTGGGTAGTGATGTTTAATTATACTGGGTAGTGAGTGATGTTTAATTATACTGGGTAGTGATGTTTAATTATACTGGGTAGTGATGTTTAATTATACTGGGTAGTGAGGTGATGTTTAATTATACTGGGTAGTGATGTTTAATTATACTGGGTAGTGATTTTTAATTATACTGGGTAGTGATGTGATGTTTAATTATACTGGGTAGTGATGGTGATGTTTAATTATACTGGGTAGTGATGTTTAATTATACTGGGTAGTGAGGTGATGTTTAATTATACTGGGTAGTGAGGTGATGTTTAATTATACTGGGTAGTGATGATGTTTAATTATACTGGGTGTGATGTTTAATTATACTGGGTAGTGATGTTTAATTATACTGGGTAGTGATGTTTAATTATACTGGGTAGTGATGTTGATGTTTAATTATACTGGGTAGTGAGGTGATGTTTAATTATACTGGGTAGTGATGTGATGTTTAATTATACTGGGTAGTGATGTTTAATTATACTGGGTGTGATGTTTAATTATACTGGGTAGTGATGTGATGTTTAATTATACTGGGTGTGATGTTTAATTATACTGGGTAGTGAGGTGATGTTTAATTATACTGGGTAGTGAGGTGATGTTTAATTATACTGGGTAGTGATGTTTAATTATACTGGGTGTGATGTTTAATTATACTGGGTAGTGATGTCATGTTTAATTATACTGGGTATGATGTTTAATTATACTGGGTAGTGGGGTGATGTTTAATTATACTGGGTAGTGATGTTTAATTATACTGGGTAGTGAGGTGATGTTTAATTATACTGGGTAGTGATGTGATGTTAAATTATACTGGGTAGTGATGTGATGTTTAATTATACTGGGTAGTGATGTGATGTTTAATTATACTGGGTAGTGAGGTGATATTTAATTATACTGGGTAGTGATGTTAAATTATACTGGGTAGTGATGAGATGTTTAATTATACTGGGTAGTGATGTTTAATTATACTGGGTAGTGATGTTTAATTATACTCGGTAGTGAGGTGATGTTTAATTATACTGGGTAGTGATGTGATGTTTAATTATACTGGGTAGTGATGAGATGTTTAATTATACTGGGTAGTAATGTTTAATTATACTGGGTAGTGATGTTTAATTATACTGGGTAGTGATGTTTAATTATACTCGGTAGTGAGGTGATGTTTAATTATACTGGGTAGTGATGTGATGTTTAATTATACTGGGTAGTGATGAGATGTTTAATTATACTGGGTAGTGATGTTTAATTATACTGGGTAGTGATGTTTAATTATACTCGGTAGTGAGGTGATGTTTAATTATACTGGGTAGTGATGTTTAATTATACTCGGTAGTGAGGTGATGTTTAATTATACTGGGTAGTGATGTGATGTTTAATTATACTGGGTAGTGAGGTGATGTTTAATTATACTGGGTAGTGATGTGATGTTTAATTATACTGGGTAGTGAGGTGATGTTTAATTATACTGGGTAGTGATGTGATGTTTAATTATACTGGGTGTGATGTTTAATTATACTGGGTAGTGATGTTTAATTATACTCGGTAGTGAGGTGATGTTTAATTATACTGGGTAGTGATGTGATGTTTAATTATACTGGGTAGTGAGGTGATGTTTAATTATACTGGGTAGTGAGGTGATGTTTAATTATACTGGGTAGTGATGTTTAATTATACTGGGTAGTGAGGTGATGTTTAATTATACTGGGTAGTGAGGTGATGTTTAATTATACTGGGTAGTGATGTTTAATTATACTGGGTAGTGAGGTGATGTTTAATTATACTGGGTAGTGAGGTGATGTTTAATTATACTGGGTAGTGATGTTTAATTATACTGGGTAGTGAGGTGATGTTTAATTATACTGGGTAGTGATGTTTAATTATACTGGGTAGTGAGGTGATGTTTAATTATACTGGGTAGTGATGTTTAATTATACTGGGTAGTGATGTTTAATTATACTGGGTAGTGAGGTGATGTTTAATTATACTGGGTAGTGATGTTTAATTATACTGGGTAGTGAGGTGATGTTTAATTATACTGGGTAGTGATGTTTAATTATACTGGGTAGTGAGGTGATGTTTAATTATACTGGGTAGTGAGGTGATGTTTAATTATACTGGGTAGTGAGGTGATGTTTAATTATACTGGGTAGTGAGGTGATGTTTAATTATACTGGGTAGTGAGGTGATGTTTAATTATACTGGGTAGTGATGTTTAATTATACTGGGTAGTGATGTTTAATTATACTGGGTAGTGAGGTGATGTTTAATTATACTGGGTAGTGATGTTTAATTATACTGGGTAGTGATGTTTAATTATACTGGGTAGTGAGGTGATGTTTAATTATACTGGGTAGTGATGTTTAATTATACTGGGTAGTGAGGTGATGTTTAATTATACTGGGTAGTGATGTTTAATTATACTGGGTAGTGATGTTTAATTATACTGGGTAGTGATGTTTAATTATACTGGGTAGTGATGTGATGTTTAATTATACTGGGTAGTGATGTGATGTTTAATTATACTGGGTAGTGAGGTGATGTTTAATTATACTGGGTAGTGAGGTGATGTTTAATTATACTGGGTAGTGATGTTTAATTATACTGGGTAGTGATGTTTAATTATACTGGGTAGTGATGTGATGTTTAATTATACTGGGTAGTGAGGTGATGTTTAATTATACTGGGTAGTGATGTTTAATTATACTGGGTAGTGATGTTTAATTATACTGGGTAGTGATGTTTAATTATACTGGGTAGTGAGGTGATGTTTAATTATACTGGGTAGTGATGTTTAATTATACTGGGTAGTGAGGTGATGTTTAATTATACTCGGTAGTGAGGTGATGTTTAATTATACTCGGTAGTGATGAGATGTTTAATTATACTGGGTAGTGATGTTTAATTATACTGGGTAGTGATGAGATGTTTAATTATACTGGGTAGTGAGGTGATGTTTAATTATACTGGGTAGTGAGGTGATGTTTAATTATACTCGGTAGTGAGGTGATGTTTAATTATACTGGGTAGTGATGTTTAATTATACTGGGTAGTGATGTTTAATTATACTGGGTAGTGAGGTGATGTTTAATTATACTGGGTAGTGATGTTTAATTATACTGGGTAGTGATGTTTAATTATACTGGGTAGTGAGGTGATGTTTAATTATACTGGGTAGTGATGTTTAATTATACTGGGTAGTGAGGTGATGTTTAATTATACTGGGTAGTGATGTTTAATTATACTGGGTAGTGATGTTTAATTATACTGGGTAGTGAGGTGATGTTTAATTATACTGGGTAGTGAGGTGATGTTTAATTATACTGGGTAGTGATGTGATGTTTAATTATACTGGGTAGTGAGGTGATGTTTAATTATACTGGGTAGTGAGGTGATGTTTAATTATACTGGGTAGTGATGTTTAATTATACTGGGTAGTGATGTTTAATTATACTGGGTAGTGATGTGATGTTTAATTATACTGGGTAGTGATGTGATGTTTAATTATACTGGGTAGTGAGGTGATGTTTAATTATACTCGGTAGTGAGGTGATGTTTAATTATACTCGGTAGTGATGAGATGTTTAATTATACTGGGTAGTGATGTTTAATTATACTGGGTAGTGAGGTGATGTTTAATTATACTGGGTAGTGAGGTGATGTTTAATTATACTGGGTAGTGATGAGATGTTTAATTATACTGGGTAGTGATGTTTAATTATACTGGGTAGTGATGAGATGTTTAATTATACTGGGTAGTGAGGTGATGTTTAATTATACTCGGTAGTGAGGTGATGTTTGGCGGAGGTGGAAAAGATGACCATATATTGCTGACATACAACATGAGTTGGATACAGATCCGGCTGAGGAAACAGGAAACCAGATCATTCTACTGCTCTGCTATTCACACATGATATTTTATTTTACGCAGCACGCAATCACACACACGGGTCCCCTCCCGTCTCACCTGATCCTGAGAAGCTGTCTAGGGAGGCGTCGGCTACTGGGGTGGTGATGTCACTGCTGCTCATTGGTTCTGTTTTAACTGGGGACAAAGACAACACACACACACCGTCAGCATACACACACACACACACCATCGGCACACACACACACACACACACACACACACACACACACACACACACACACACACACACACACACACACACACACACACACACACACACACACACACACACACACACACACACACACACACACAACTGACACTATGACTGGTGAGGTTAGTAGTTTGGGATGTCTTTGAACATACACCCAAAACTACACCGGAACTACAGCCGGAACTACACCGGAACTACAGCCGGAACTACAGCCTGAACTACACCGGAACTACACCAGAACTACACCGGAACTACAGTGGAGCACACTCAGTGGAATGTGCTATAAACAATACTGGGGTGAAATGCAGGATGGGAAATATTTGACTAATATACAACTTTTACATTCTGTTCTTTTAGACTTAGAGCCTAATAATTTTTTTTCAAAATGGAATTTATAATAATAACGTTTGTTGGATTAATTTTAGGGATCATCTACATGTAATTATATGGGATTAACATGAAAATAAAACATATCGCTCCTCAGCGTAGATTACAATAAATTATCTCTCAACACACTTTTGAGGAAAATAAAACATTTTGCCTAATTGTTAATCCATTAAACCAACAAAGATGACCTTCCTCATTTCAACCTGTTGACTTAACTATGAATAAAAACCAAACCATCCTTCAACAGCTCTTCTATGTACAGTCTGTTTGTTTGTCCCAGAATGCAACAGTAAAAGGCAAACTACAATCCCGTCAATACATTTTAATTCATCAATCAATCAAAGTAATCAATCAAATAATATATAATTAACATTACATATCCAATTAACATAACATAATAATTCATGGTCACTAATTACTGTATGGCTTACCCCAGGTTATAATGTAGCGTCAGGGGGAAAGAAAGATTAACACAGTCAATGGTAGTAGGGATACTGGTGTAAAATGGCCCCTGCACGGAGAGGGAGTCAGTCTGCATGGACGTGCAAATACGATTGAAATGTCAAGACAATATAGATATAGTATAAAATCTGTTTTAAGAACTGTAGCGAATGGAGCGTGACCCCTCGCCCCGCTGAGCCTCTCAGAGTTATAACACTGATGGCTCAGTGGAGAGGATTTTACAGTTATCTGACAGCTAGGGAATCTTTGAAATCAATCCATTTCACATCAGGCAGCAAGCAGGCTTTGGGATGGGAAGGGAAGGGAAGGGGGGGAAGGGGGGGGGGGTGATATAGAGAAGAGGAAGGAGGCAAAACAAATTCACATCATGTGGGTAAAGGGAGTCATGCTCGGTGTGTCTCTCATGTTTTTAAAGAAGCTTTTCCCTGTCGTGTTTTACTTTGATCATTCTGCTGAGGAATTGTTGACGAGAGAGTGGGAGGGAGAGAGGGAGGGAGAGTATGAGGGAGAGAGGGAGGGAGAGTATGAGGGAGAGAGGGAGGGAGAGAGGGAGGGAGAGAGGGAGGGAGAGTATGAGGGAGAGAGGGAGGGAGGGAGAGAGGGAGAGAGAGAGGGAGGGAGAGTATGAGGGAGAGTAGGAGGGAGAGTAGGAGGGAGAGTAGGAGGGAGAGGGAGAGTAGACAGGAGAGTGGGAGGGAAAGTAGAAGGGAGAGTAGGAGGGAGAGTGGGAGGGAGAGTAGGAGGGAGAGTAGGAGGGAGAGGGAGAGTAGAAGGGAGAGTAGGAGGGAGAGTGGGAGGGAGAGTAGGAGGGAGAGTAGGAGGGAGAGGAGAGTGGGAGGGAGAGTAGGAGGGAGAGTAGGAGGGAGAGGAGAGTGGGAGGGAGAGAGGGAGGGAGAGTATGAGGGAGAGAGGAAGGGAGAGTTGGAGGGAGAGTATGAGGGAGAGAGGGAGGGAGAGTATGAGGGAGAGTAGGAGGGAGAGTAGGAGGGAGAGGGAGAGTAGACAGGAGAGTGGGAGGGAAAGTAGAAGGGAGAGTAGGAGGGAGAGTGGGAGGGAGAGAGAGAGGGAGAGTATGAGGGAGAGAGGGAGGGAGAGTATGAGGGAGAGTAGGAGGAAGAGTGGGAGGGAGAGGGAGAGTAGACAGGAGAGTGGGAGGGAAAGTAGAAGGGAGAGTAGGAGGGAGAGAGTGGGAGGGAGAGTAGGAGGGAGAGTAGGAGGGAGAGGAGAGTGGGAGGGAGAGAGGGAGGGAGAGAGGGAGGGAGAGTATGAGGGAGAGAGGGAGGGAGAGTATGAGGGAGAGTATGAGGGAGAGTAGGAGGAAGAGTGGGAGGGAGAGGGAGAGTAGACAGGAGAGTGGGAGGGAAAGTAGAAGGGAGAGTAGGAGGGAGAGTGGGAGGGAGAGTAGGAGGGAGAGGAGAGTGGGAGGGATAGTAGGAGGGAGAGTAGGAGGGAGAGTAGGGAGGAGAGTGGGAGGGAGAGGGAGAGTAGGAGGGAGAGTAGGAGGGCGAGTGGGAGGGAGAGGGAGAGTAGGAGGGAGAATAGGAGATAGAGTAGGAGGGAGAGTAGGAGGGAGAGGGAGAGTAGGAGGGAGAGTAGGAGGGAGAGGAGGGAGAGTAGGAGGGAGAGTAGGAGGGAGAGTAGGATGGGAGAGGGAGAGGAGAGTGGGAGGGAGAGTAGGAGGGAGAGTGGGATGGAGAGTAGGAGGGAGAGTTGAGAGGAGAGTAGGAGGGAGAGTAGGAGGGAGAGTGGGAGGGAGAGTAGGAGGGAGAGTAGGAGGGCGAGTGGGAGGGAGAGGGAGAGTAGGAGGGAGAGTAGGAGGGAGAGTAGGAGGGAGAGGGAGAGTAGGAGGGAGAGTAGGAGGGAGAGTAGGAGGGAGAGGGAGAGTAGGAGGGAGAGTGGGAGGGAGAGTAGGAGGGAGAGTGGGAGGGAGAGTAGGAGGGAGAGTAGGAGGGCGAGTGGGAGGGAGAGGGAGAGTAGGAGGGAGAGTAGGAGGGAGAGTAGGAGGGAGAGTAGGAGGGAGAGTAGGAGGGAGAGTAGGAGGGAGAGTAGGAGGGAGAGTAGGAGGGAGAGGGAGAGTAGGAGGGAGAGTAGGAGGGAGAGTAGGAGGGAGAGTAGGAGGGAGAGTAGGGGAGAGTAGGAGGGAGAGGAGAGAGTAGGAGAGGGAGAGGAGGGGGGAGAGTAGGAGGGAGAGTGGGAGGGAGAGTAGGAGGGAGAGTAGGAGGGAGAGTAGGAGGGAGAGTAGGAGGGAGAGTAGGAGGGAGAGTAGGAGGGAGAGGGAGAGTAGGAGGGAGAGTAGGAGGGAGAGTAGGAGGGAGAGTAGGAGGGAGAGTAGGAGGGAGGAGGAGGGAGGGAGAGTAGGAGGGAGAGGGAGAGTGGGAGGGAGAGTAGGAGGGAGAGTAGGAGGGAGAGTGGGAGGGAGAGGGAGAGTAGGAGGGAGAGTAGGAGGGAGAGGGAGAGTAGGAGGGAGAGTAGGAGGGAGAGTAGGAGGGAGAGTGGGAGGGAGAGTGGGAGGGAGAGTGGGAGGGAGAGTAGGAGGCAGAGTGGGATGGAGAGTGTTTTTGGAATAACACATTTAGGTAGAGATAATACAATACAGAGAAATAGGATGTGTGTGTGTCTGTGCACGTGAGTGTTTGTGTGGCTGTGCACGTGAGTGTGTGTGTGTGTGTGTCTGTGCACGTGAGTGTGTGTGTGTGTGTGTCTGTGCATGTGAGTGTGTGTATGTGTCTGTGCACGTGAGTGTGTGTGTGTGTTTGTCTTTGCACGTGAGTGTGTGTGTGTGTGAGTGTGTGTGTGTGTGTGTGTGTGTGCGTGCGTGTTCGCGTGCGTGTGTGTGTAGGTATACTAGCTAATATAATGAGGGCACGTCGTGGTGTAACACTGCATGCACAGACTAAAGGTCAAAGGTCACACTCAGGTGTTCACAGAGAAACACACGTTAACCACCGTACTCATGAAACACAGCATGGGAACAACCAACCAATCAAAACAAGGCGTCCACAGGATCCAGCCAGTCTCAAACCATGCTTCACACACTCAACCAATCAAAACAAGGCGTCCACAGGATCCAGCCGGTCTCAAACCATGCTTCACACACTCAACCAATCAAAACAAGGCGTCCACAGGATCCAGCCAGTCTCAAACCATGCTTCACACACTCAACCAATCAAAACAAGGCATCCACAGGATCCAGCCAGTCTCAAACCATGCTTCACACACTCAACCAATCAAAACAAGGCATCCACAGGATCCAGCCAGTCTCAAACCATGCTTCACACACTCAACCAATCAAAACAAGGCGTCCACAGGATCCAGCCGGTCTCAAACCATGCTTCACACACTCAACCAATCAAAACAAGGCGTCCACAGGATCCAGCCAGTCTCAAACCATGCTTCACACACTCAACCAATCAAAACAAGGCATCCACAGGATCCAGCCAGTCTCAAACCATGCTTCACACACTCAACCAATCAAAACAAGGCATCCACAGGATCCAGCCAGTCTCAAACCATGCTTCACACACTCAACCAATCAAAACAAGGCATCCACAGGATCCAGCCGGTCTCAAACCATGCTTCACACACTCAACATAACAAACAAGGCATCCACAGGATCCAGCCAGTCTCAAACCATGCTTCACACACTCAACATAACACGAGTGCAACAATTACATCAACGCCAAGAAAGGCACAATAGTTGAAGAAACTCTTAGAATTAAAAAAATAGATTCGTTATCAATTGAGATAATTAATTAACAGTTAATTAATTGGGATCTTTTCATTTATAGTGGGATATATATAAAAAAAAAAGAAGAAGAGTAAAAGCACAAGATGTTTGTGTTTTTCTTCTTGTCTTTTCTAAGTTGAAAAACCAAGTATTGTCCTTTCATATCCTGAACTGCACCGACCTGCAGCCGACTGTGAGCTAGTGCTTAACAGCCAGTCAGCTGTGGTGAGCATTGTGATGTTATCACCTATATGGGAAACAGAGAATAGGATACATGACAATCTGACTTCACCGCGGCTCTACGACAGGCTCTTTGTCCTGCAGAGGACAAATTACACCCTACTTCCTACGGAGGGCACTGCTTTTGTCAAACAATCGGTCAAAAGTAGTGCACTACATAGGGAATAGGGTTCTAATTTGGGACGCACGCACACTCCCTAAAACCACAAGAAAGCGTTATCCCTTTTTTCCTATCAAGAAGACATTTTTTTGTTTTAAGGTAGACTTCGAAGCGCATGAGTGGGTTCGTAATAGCGCCCTGCTAACGACGTTAGGTTCAACGAGAGAGAGTGGTGGTTTGAGAGGACACAACGAGCCTACTCACCTGTGTCAATAGGGACATGTACAAACCACATGCAAAAACTACAACCCATTTTCATACCGTGAGCTTTTGAATAATTACACGGGCGTTTAAATATACTGCTAATAGTTCCTCTGTAAACACAGAGACAATAGCATCAGATTTACAAAGCAGATCGTTTTCATATCGTTTTCATATCTAGATCAAATACAAGTGGCCCTTTTTAAATTGTGTTTTGAAACCAACGCAGTAAGTCTACAAGCCATTGGGTCACAAGTAGTTATTCAGAAGTACAGCGAAGTAGACTGGAGGAAAGTCGTGGTACCACGTTTTCATCTGTTGACTTCACCTTTTGAAAATGGAAAACAGATCGCGATTTCAACGGGGTAGCACCTGGAGACGTTTTATTGCCATTCAGGCATTTCACAACTTTAGCAGATGCATTAAAACGCTACACACAGGAAGAGGTGAGGTTTAAAAAAAAAAAAAGAAAAAGTCCCCTCTTCCTCCGCTCTGCTACCCGTACAAACTTAAATTGTACAACTGATGAAGCTACAACGCAATTGGTAGAATGGTTGTGATTACAACGGAGTGTCCAACCATTGTGCCAAGTTTAACGTTTGAATGTGTCACATCATTATTTAATATTAATTATTATTAATATATGCCATTTAGCAGAAGCTTTTATCCAAAGCGACTTACAGTCAGTCATGTGTGCATACATTCTACGTATGGGTGGTCCCGGGAATGAACCCACTATCCTGGCGTTACAAGCGCCATGCTCTATGAGCTATTTACCTGATTGTCTACAGGGCTCAGCCTATTCCTCTCCCATGTCCTATAGTCCTATAGTGAATTTAGAGTCCACACAGCGAAAGTGAGGGAAGTATTCAGGAAGAAAATCCCTAAGCACATACCTTCAGTGCCATTGGGGGTCATGGAATTGGTATTGATATGGGAGTTGTCGAGGCTGGGACCATTAGGGGATTCACGGCTGTGAGGACTGGCTAGATCCTGCATGTCCATAGACCTGACGGACGAGAGACACACACACACACACATGTTATCTCTGCCTATTAATGTTATCTCTGCCTATTAATGTTATCTCTGCCTATTAATGTTATCTCTGCCTATTAATGTTATCTCTGCCTATTAATGTTATCTCTGCCTATTAATGTTATCTCTGCCTATTAATGTTATCTCCACCTATTAATGTTATCTCTGCCTATTAATGTTATCTCTGCCTATTAATGTTATCTCCGCCTATTAATGTTATCTCTGCCTATTAATGTTATCTCCACCTATTAATGTTATCTCTGCCTATTAATGTTATCTCCACCTATTAATGTTATCTCTGCCTATTAATGTTATCTCTGCCTATTAATGTTATCTCTGCCTATTAATGTTATCTCTGCCTATTAATGTTATCTCTGCCTATTAATGTTATCTCTGCCTATTAATGTTATCTCTGCCTATTAATGTTATCTCTGCCTATTAATGTTATCTCCACCTATTAATGTTATCTCTGCCTATTAATGTTATCTCCACCTATTCATGTTATCTCCATTTATTAATGTTATCTCTGCCTATTAATGTTATCTCTGCCTATTAATGTTATCTCCATTTATTAATGTTATCTCTGCCTATTAATGTTATCTCAGCCTATTAATGTTATCTCCACCTATTAATGTTATCTCTGCCTATTAATGTTATCTCCACCTATTAATGTTATCTCTGCCTATTAATGTTATCTCAGCCTATTAATGTTATCTCCACCTATTAATGTTATCTCTGCCTATTAATGTTATATCTGCCTATTAATGTTATCTCTGCCTATTAATGTTATCTCTGCCTATTAATGTTATCTCCACCTATTAATGTTATCTCCACCTATTAATGTTATCTCTGCCTATTAATGTTATCTCAGCCTATTAATGTTATCTCTGCCTATTAATGTTATCTCTGCTTATTAATGTTATCTCTGCCTATTAATGTTATCTCCACGTACTAATGTTATCTCCACCTATTAATGTTATCTCTGCCTATTAATGTTATCTCTGCCTATTAATGTTATCTCTGCCTATTAATGTTATCTCTGCCTATTAATGTTATCCCTGCCTATTAATGTTATCTCCACCTATTAATGTTATCTCCACCTATTAATGTTATCTCCACCTATTAATGTTATCTCTGCCTATTAATGTTATCTCAGCCTATTAATGTTATCTCTGCCTATTAATGTTATCTCTGCTTATTAATGTTATCTCTGCCTATTAATGTTATCTCCACCTATTAATGTTATCTCCACCTATTAATGTTATCTCTGCCTATTAATGTTATCTCTGCCTATTAATGTTATCTCTGCCTATTAATGTTATCCCTGCCTATTAATGTTATCTCCACCTATTAATGTTATCTCTGCCTATTAATGTTATCCCTGCCTATTAATGTTATCTCCACCTATTAATGTTATCTCCGCCTATTAATGTTATCTCTGCCTATTAATGTTATCTCTGCCTATTAATGTTATCCCTGCCTATTAATGTTATCTCTGCCTATTAATGTTATCTCTGCATATTAATGTTATCTCTGCCTATTAATGTTATCTCTGCCTATTAATGTTATCTCTGCCTATTAATGTTATCTCTGCCTATTAATGTTATCTCTGCATATTAATGTTATCTCTGCCTATTAATGTTATCCCTGCCTATTAATGTTATCTCAGCCTATTAATGTTATCTCTGCCTATTAATGTTATCTCTGCCTATTAATGTTATCTCTGCCTATTAATGTTATCTCTGCCTATTAATGTTATCTCTGCCTATTAATGTTATCTCTGCCTATTAATGTTATCTCTGCCTATTAATGTTATCTCTGCCTATTAATGTTATCTCTGCCTATTAATGTTATCTCTGCCTATTAATGTTATCTCTGCCTATTAATGTTATCTCTGCCTATTAATGTTATCTCTGCCTATTAATTCGCTCCATGTTGATTAATGTACATACTCATGCTAGTCTACAGTATAGAGCATTCGCTCCATGTTGATTAACGTACATACTCATGCTAGTCTACAGTATAGAGCATTCGCTCCATGTTGATTAATGTACATACTCATGCTAGTCTACAGTATAGAGCATTTGCTCCATGTTGATTAATGTACATACTCATGCTAGTCTACAGTATAGAGCATTCGCTCCATGTTGATGAATGTACATACTCATGCTAGTCTACAGTATAGAGCATTCGCTCCATGTTGATTAATGTACATACTCATGCTAGTCTACAGCAAAGTAATTGTATAGACATCCGTAGTACACAGTGTGAACACGCTCTGTGATTGGAGGCTATGGTTAAAGTAGTTAGTTGCTCGAAGGTTCGAAGAGTTTGATCTCTTAATGATTCTAAGAGCAGCAAGCTACTTCTCCAAGTGATTAGCTACTTCTCCATGTGATTAGCTACTTCTCCAAGTTATTAGCTACTTCTCCAAGTGATTAGCTACTTCTCCAAGTGATTAACTACTTCTCCAAGTGATTAACTTCTCCAAGTAATTAGCTACTTCTCCAAGTGATTAGCTACTTCTCCAAGTGATTAGCTACTTCTCCAAGTGATTCACTACTCCAAGTGATTAGGTACTTCTCCAAGTGATTAGCTACTTCTCCAAGTGATTAACTTCTTCTCCATTTGATTAGCTACTTCTCCAAGTGATTAGCTACTTCTCCAAGTGATTAGAAGAGTATGTTCTCTGAGTGATTCTGAGTGCTCTGTCTGCGGCTCAGTGAAGAGAGATGATAATGCCTAGTTCACGACGCATCAGTTTGCTCTGGCAACCATCTTAATTGTTTCTGTGTTTATACTGAAGACCACACCATTGAAAACACTATTCTATCCCCTCATTGTTGCTGTGAAAAGTTGCTCAGCCGAAGACAGCTGAAACATCACACAAATCATAACTCATATTGTGTCTTTTGTCATAACTGTTTAATTAAATTAGGGAGAAATGTTTGGTACATTAAAACTGCTTTTTTTTCCCAGTTACATTTATAGATTGCATATCAATCAACTAAACTAAGCCGTTAGTTTTTGTTTAATGCAAACGCAATCTGATAGGATGAAATGATATGTCTGCTATTTCAACAATCCAATCAAATGAAATTATATGTCTACTATTAAAATAACGTTGGGATGGAAAGATATAGTCAATAGACTTGTTTTTAAATTAAATTTAAAAAAATAAATACACAGATATATAGATTGCGTTTTCTACTCACTCAGTTCAGCATGACATGTTTTTTTCCCTACTCAAATTAAGTAAATAATGTAGAATTGTTGTGAATATTGTTGGGGGATAATGACATGCTGGTATCTGTGTCCTATTTCCCCAGAGAAATATGAATTTACTGCTAAATTATCACCCCCACCTATTTATCACCCCCACCTATTTATCACCCCCACCTATTTATCACCCCCACCTATTTATCACCCCCACCAAATTATCACCCCCACCAAATTATCACCCCCACCAAATTATCACCCCCACCAAATTATCACCCCCACCTATTTATCACCCCCACCTATTTATCACCCCCACCAAATTATCACCCCCACCAAATTATCACCCCCACCTATTTATCACCCCCACCAAATTATCACCCCCACCTATTTATCACCCCCACCAAATTATCACCCCCACCTATTTATCACCCCCACCAAATTATCACCCCCACCTATTTATCACCCCCACCAAATTATCACCCCCACCAAATTATCACCAAAAACCTGAAATACAATTATGAACAGTGGCGTTACAGATATACCAGGAGACAATTACTATTACTCTCTCTCTCTCTCTCTCTCTCTCTCTCTCTCTCTCTCTCTCTCTCTCTCTCTCTCTCTCTCCCTCCCTCCCTCCCTCTCTCTCTCTCTCTCTCTCTCTCTCTCTCTCCCTCCCTCTCTCCTTCCCTCCCTGCAACCCTTCTGATGCTACCTGCCTGGCGCTGGTCCAACTCTGCTCTTACCTGGAAATACGTAGCGGCCCGGAATCATCTGAACCAGGCTGCCTCTCTCTGTTTTTTTTTTCTCTCTTTCCACCTGCCTGAACAGAAACAATGTCCCTCCTTGTTATTTCAGCTGTGTGTCACTGTCCAGACCCATCCATGACACAATAGAGCTGGTCTGAGAAAACATTATTGTTATTCTGTCTCAAGAGCGGGAAGAGAGGGCTAACTGCACTGGGAAACGAACAGAGGACATTCTCTCTCTATAGACTTTCTCTCTCAGCCCTTCTCTTCTCTCTCTCTCGCTCTCTCTTCTTCTACCACTGTTGCCTCTCCTCCCTCGTTCAGGTCTCCCCTCCCTCCCTCCTCCCCGAGTGATGGTACTGCAGCCAAATGACGGAAAGGTGATTCATCATTGGTCTACGACAGCTGCAAACTGGATTAGCCCGCCCACAATCAACATACAAAGAGGGCTTAGCCAAGGTAAGCAGGAAGGGGAGGGGGCGGGGGACTGGGGGGTTGGATGAAGGGAGGTAAAGGGGTGTGAGGTGGATTGGGGGGGGGGAGTAGCATGGAGGTAGGAAGTTAGGTAGC
Organism: Oncorhynchus keta; assembly: GCF_023373465.1. Classification (NCBI taxonomy): domain Eukaryota; kingdom Metazoa; phylum Chordata; class Actinopteri; order Salmoniformes; family Salmonidae; genus Oncorhynchus; species Oncorhynchus keta. The sequence goes on from NC_068448.1 coordinate 78,799,940, forward strand.
TCCTGATAACAGCTGCTGGATAGAGGGGAGAGAGATGTGACTTGTTGAATAGAGTCCAGTGAAGCATGACGCCCGTAGCATCTTCAGCAAATCTTTCATCTGCAATTGACACCACCTGAAATGTATCTGCACTCCCCTCCCTCTCTCTTTCTCACCTCTCTCTCCTCTGTCTTCTCTCTCTCTCCCCTTCTCTCTAGCCTTCTCTCTCCCCTTCTCTCTCCCCTTCTCTCTAGCCTTCTCTCTCCCCTTCTCTCTTCCTTCTCTCTCCTATTCCACTTCTCTCTTCCCTTCTATCTCCCCTTCTCTCTTCCTTCTCTCTCCCCTTCTCTCTCCCCTTCTCTCTTCCATTCTCTCTTCCCTTCTCTCTCCCCTTCTCTCTAGCCTTCTCTCTCCCCTTCTCTCTAGCCTTCTCTCTCCCCTTCTCTCTTCCCTTCTCTCTAGCCTTCTCTCTCCCCTTCTCTTCTCCCCTTCTCTCTAGCCTTCTCTCTCCCTTCTCTCTCTCCCTTCTCTCTAGCCTTCTCTCTCCCCTTCTCTCTCCCCTTCTCTCTTCCCTTCTCTCTAGCCTTCTCTCTCCCCTTCTCTCTCCCTTCTCTCTAGCCTTCTCTCTCCCCTTCTCTCTCCCCTTCTCTCTAGCCTTCTCTCTCCCCTTCTCTCTCCCCTTCTCTCTAGCCTTCTCTCTCCCCTTCTCTCTCCCCTTCTCTCTAGCCTTCTCTCTCCCCTTCTCTCTCTTCTCTCTAGCCTTCTCTCTCCCCTTCTCTCCCCCTTCTCTCTAGCCTTCTCTCTCCCCTTCTCTCTCCCCTTCTCTCTAGCCTTCTCTCTCCCCTTCTCTCTCCCCTTCTCTCTAGCCTTCTCTCTCCCCTTCTCTCTCCCCTTCTCTCTAGCCTTCTCTCTCCCCTTCTCTCTCCCCTTCTCTCTCCCTTCTCTCTCCTTCTCTCTCCCCTTCTCTCTACCCTTCTCTCTCCCCTTCTCTCTCCCCTTCTCTCTCCCTTCTCTCTAGCCTTCTCTCTCCCCTTCTCTCTCCCCTTCTCTCTAGCCTTCTCTCTCCCCTTCTCTCTTCCCTTCTCTCTAGCCTTCTCTCTCCCCTTCTCTCTTCCTTCTCTCTTCCCTTCTCTCTCCCCTTCTCTCTCCTTCTCTCTTCCCCTTCTCTCTCCCTTCTCTCTCCCCTTCTCTCTCTAGCCTTCTCTCTCCCCTTCTCTCTTCCCTTCTCTCTCCCTTCTCTCTCCCCTTCTCTCTCCCTTCTCTCTCCCCTTCTCTCTCCCCTTCTCTCTTCCCTTCTCTCTTCCCTTCTCTCTCCCCTTCTCTCTTCCCTTCTCTCTCCCCTTCTCTCTCCCTTCTCTCTAGCCTTCTCTCTCCCCTTCTCTCTCCCCTTCTCTCTTCCCTTCTCTCTTCCCTTCTCTCTCCCCTTCTCTCTTCCCTTCTCTCTCCCCTTCTCTCTAGCCTTCTCTCTCCCCTTCTCTCTTCCCTTCTCTCTAGCCTTCTCTCTTCCCTTCTCTCTCCCCTTCTCTCTTCCCTTCTCTCTTCCCTTCTCTCTCCCCTTCTCTCTTCCCTTCTCTCTCCCCTTCTCTCTCCTTCTCTCTTCCCTTCTCTCTTCCCTTCTCTCTTCCCTTCTCTCTGGCCTTCTCTCTCCCCTTCTCTCTCCCCTTCTCTCTTCCCTTCTCTCTTCCCTTCTCTCTTCCCTTCTCTCTAGCCTTCTCTCTTCCCTTCTCTCTTCCCTTCTCTCTCCCCTTCTCTCTTCCCTTCTCTCTTCCCTTCTCTCTCCCCTTCTCTCTTCCCTTCTCTCTCCCCTTCTCTCTTCCCTTCTCTCTTCCCTTCTCTCTTCCCTTCTCTCTTCCCTTCTCTCTAGCCTTCTCTCTCCCCTTCTCTCTTCCCTTCTCTCTTCCCTTCTCTCTCCCTTCTCTCTTCCCTTCTCTCTCCCCTTCTCTCTTCCCTTCTCTCTTCCCTTCTCTCTTCCCTTCTCTCTAGCCTTCTCTCTTCCCTTCTCTCTTCCCTTCTCTCTGGCCTTCTCTCTCCCCTTCTCTCTCCCCTTCTCTCTAGCCTTCTCTCTAGTCTTCACTCTAGCCTTAGCGCTCCGATACCGCTTGCAGTGCAATTTTTAGGGCCTTCTTCTGACACCGCCTGGTATAGCCGTATGCATTGCCACACTGCCAGGTCTCTGACCTCCTCCCTATAGACTGTCACATTGTTGTCGGTGATCAGGCCTAACACCGTTGTGTCGTCAGCGAACTTAATGATGAGTTTAGAGTAGTGCTTGGCCACGGAGATGTGCGTGAACAGTAAGTACAGGAGGGGACTAAGCACGCACCCCAGAGGGGCCCCCGTGTAGGGTATCAGCGTTATTGCCTACCCTTACCACCTGAGGGGCAGCCCGTCAGGAAGTCTATGATTCAGCTGCAGAGGGATGTGTTTAGTCCCAGGGTCCACGCTGGCTGTGTAATAAATGCCACCCTATTCCTTTTATAGTGCACTACTTTAGAGCAGGACCCAATGGGACCTGACACCCTATTCCCTAAATACAGCATCATTTTTGGCCAAGGCCTTGTCAAATGGTATATAGTACATCACTATACAGTACATCACTATACAGTACAGTACATCACTATACAATACATCACTATACAGGACAGTACAACACTATATAGTACATCGCCATACAGCACATCACTATACAGTACATCACTATACAGTACATCACTATACAGTACATCACTATACAGCACATTACTATACAGTAACATCACTATACAGTGCAGTACATCACTATACAGTACAGTACATCACTATACAATACATCACTATACAGGACAGTACAACACTATATAGTACATCGCCATACAGTACATCACTATACAGTACATCACTATACAGTACATCACTATACAGCACATCACTATACAGTAACATCACTATACAGTGCAGTACATCACTATACAGTACAGTACATCACTATACAGTACATCACTATACAGTACAGTACATCACTATACAGTACATCACTATGCAGTACATCACTATACAGTACATCACTATACAGTAACATCACTATACAGTGCAGTACATCACTATACAGTACAGTACATCACTATACAGTACAGTACATCACTATACAGTACATCACTATGCAGTACATCACTATACAGTGCAGTACATCACTATACAGTACATCACTATACAGTACAGTTCTATAAAGTACAGTACTATATCACTACAAATTGCAGCACTATAAAGTATAGCACCATACAGTGCATACAGTAAAGTACATCCTGTAGAGTACAGTACTATACAGTACATCACTATACAGTACGACACTATTCAATGCAGTAAATCACTATACAATACATCACTATACAGTAAATAACTATACAGTATATCAAGATACACTATAGTATATCAATATACAGTAAATCACTATACAGTACTAAACTATAGAGAATATAACTATACAGTACATCATTATACAGTACAGTACAGTACAACACTATATAGTACAACACTATACAGTACATCACTATACAGTACAGTACAACACTATACAGTACAGTACAACACTATACAGTACATCACTATACAGTACAGTACATCACTATACAGTACATCACTGTACAGCACATTACTATACAGTACATCACTATACAGTACAGTACATCACTATACAGAACATTACTATACAGTACAGTACATCACTATACAGTACAGTACATCTCTATAGAGTACATCACTATGCAGTACATCACTATACAGTACAGTACATCACTATACAGTACACCACTATACAGTAAATCACTACACAATACATCACTCTACAGTACAACACTATACAGTACAATACAGTAAATCACTACACAATACATCACTATACAGTACATCATTACACAGTACATCACTACACAGTACATCACTATACAGTAAATCACTACACAATACATCACTATACAGTACATCACTATACAGTACATCACTATACAGTACATCACTATACAGTACATCACTATACAGTACAACACTATACAGTACTATACAGTACATCACTACACAGTACATCACTATACAGTACATCACTATACAGTACATCACTATACAGTACTATACAGTACATCACTATACAGTACATCACTATACAGTACAACACTACACAGTACATCACTATACAGTACAACACTATACAGTACATCACTATACAGTACATCACTATACAGTACAACACTATACAGTACATCACTATACAGTACAACACTATACAGTACATCACTATACAGTACAACACTATACAGTACAACACTATACAGTACACTATACAGTACATCACTATACAGTACAACACACACAGTAACCACTATACAGGGGCCACTATACAGTACATCACTATACAGTACAACACTATAGAGTCAAGACTAAACAGTACATCACTATACAGCCACATCACTATACCCTGGTAGTAACAACACTGTTCTTCAGTACATCACTATACAGCCCTACATCACTATACAGTACATCACTATACAGTACAACTCTATACCTCTCTCTCTACAGTACAACACTACACTATGTCACATCACTATACAGTACAACACTATACAGTACAACACTACACAGTACATCACTATACAGTACAACACTATACAGTACAACACTACACAGTCTCACTATACATGTACATCACTATACAGTACATCACTATACAGTACAACACTATACCGTCTTATACAGTACAACACTACACAGTACATCACTCTCTCTCTCTCTCTCTCTCTCTCGCTCTGTCTCGGTATACTCTCTATGTACAACACTATACAGTACAACACTACACAGTACATCACTATACAGTACATCACTATACAGTACATCACTGTCTCAGTCTCAACACTATACCGTCTCTACTCTGAGTTCAGCCATCTTGGCATTGTAATCACTACAACACAACATCTCCTATAGTACAACACTATGACAGTCAACAACCTCCACAGACATCACTTATTTTTACAACCCTCACTACTTCTGGTTATTTTTCAACCCTCCACGACTTCTGGTATTTTTACAGTACACTCTGGTTATTTTTACAAGCCTCCATCACTTCTGGTTATTTTTACAACCCTATACTTCTGTTATTTATACAACCCTCCATGACTCACTATTACAGTTACAACCCTCCACGTACATCACTTATTTATACAACCCTATACTTCTGGTTATTTTACAACCGTACAATTTTTACAACCCTCCCTTCTTAAGTACAGACATCTCTTTGTAGTGGAGGACTATTGTAGAGATCACACACACAGTAACCACAGATGCATTACAGGGGCCACTTTAGCGGCCCCCAAATCAGAGGTGCAGTGCATCTTGACCGTGAGAGAGTCAGGGAGACGGAAAAACAAGTATGTGGAGATTATACGGAGCCACATATGGTCCCTATGACCCTGGTAGAGTAACTATATTACTGTTCTTCAGTCTGAGAGTCACTCTGTCCGAGCCCTGCTGTTCTACATTAGTCTGTTCTCTGTCTCGTCCATTAGTCTGTTCTATAGTCCATTAGTCTGTTCTCTCCATTAGTCTGTTCTCTCTCCACTAGTCTCAACCATTAGTCTGTTTTATAGTCCACTAGTCTGTTCTCTCCATGTTTCTGTCTACAGTCCACTATGTCTGTTCTACAGTCCATTAGTCTGTCTACAGTCTCTCTAGTCTCAACCATTAGTCTGTTCTCTGTTCATTAGTCTGTTTATGTCCATCTCTGTTCTCAGTCCACTAGTCTCAACCATTAGTCTCTTCTATGTCACTCTCTGTTCTACTCCATTAGTCTGTCTCGGTCTCTCTCATCTCTCTCTCGCTCTGTTCTACAGTCTCATTAGTCTGTTCTATCTCTACATCTTTGTCTGTTCTACTCCTCTCTCTCTCTCTCGTTCTGTCTCGGTCTCTCTATGTCCATCTCTCTCTCTCTCTCTCTCACAGTCTCTCTCTTCTACAGTCCACTAGTCTCTCTCATTAGTCTGTCTACAGTCCACTATGTCACAACCATTAGTCTGTTCTCTCTGTCTCCGTTCTCTCCATGTCTGTTCTACAGTCCACTCTCTCTGTTTCAGCCATCTTGGCATTGTAATCACGACAGTCACATCATCTCCTATAGTCCATTAGTCTGACCCTCAACAGTCCATCCAGACTTCTGGTTATTTTTACAACCCTCCACGACTTCTGGTTATTTTTCAACCCTCCATTACTTCTGGTTATTTTTACAACCGTCCACGACTTCTGGTTATTTTCTACAGCCTCCATGACTTCTGGTTATTTTTACAACCCTCTCACGACTTCTGGTTATTTCATACAACCCTCCATGACCATTGGTTATTTTACAGTCCATGACTGTCTGGTTATTTTCACAACCCTCCACGACTTTCTGGTTATTTATCTACCGTCCATTACTGTTCTATAGTTATTTTTACAACCGTCCATTACTTCTGTTATTTTTACAACCCTCCACGACTTCTTAAAATTAGTCTGTTCTAGAGTCCACTAGTCTCAACCATGTAGTGGAGTTCTACAGTCCATTAGTCTGTTCTATAGTCCATTAGTCTGTTCTACAGTCCATTAGTCTGTTCTACAGTCCATTAGTCTGTTCTACAGTCCATTAGTCTGTTCTACAGTCCATTAGTCTGTTCTACAGTCCATTAGTCTGTTCTACAGTCCACTAGTCTGTTCTACAGTCCAGAGTCTGTTCTACAGTCCATTAGTCTGTTCAGAGACCATAGTCTGAGAGAGAGAGATTAGTCTGTTCTAGAGTCCATTAGTCTGTTCTACAGTCCATTAGTCTGTTCTACGAGTCTGTTCTACATTAGTCTGTTCTACAGTCCATTAGTCTGTTCTATAGTCCATTAGTCTGTTCTACAGTCCATTAGTCTGTTCTACAGTCCACTAGTCTCACAGTCCATTAGTCTGTTTTATAGTCCATTAGTCTGTTTTATAGTCCACTAGTCTTTTCTACAGTCCATTAGTCTGTTCTAGAGTCCATTAGTCTGTTCTACAGTCCACTAGTCTCAACCATTAGTCTGTTCTACAGTCCATTAGTCTGTTTTATAGTCCATTAGTCTGTTCTACAGTCCATTAGTCTGTTCTACAGTCCATTAGTCTGTTCTACAGTCCATTAGTCTGTTCTACAGTCCATTTGTCTGTTCTATAGTCCACTAGTCCGTTCTACATTCCATTAGTCTGTTCTACAGTCCATTAGTCTGTTCTACAGTCCACTAGTCTCAACCATTAGTCTGTTCTACAGTCCACTAGTCTGTTTTACAGTCCACTAGTCTGTTCTACAGTCCATTAGTCTGTTCTACAGTCCACTAGTCTGTTCTACAGTCCATTAGTCTGTTCTACAGTCCATTAGTCTGTTCTACAGTCCATTAGTCTGTTCTACAGTCCATTAGTCTGTTCTACAGTCCATTAGTCTGTTCTACAGTCCATTAGTCTGTTCTACAGTCCATTAGTCTGTTCTACAGTCCACTAGTCTCAACCATTAGTCTGTTCTACAGTCCATTAGTCTGTTCTACAGTCCATTAGTCTGTTCTACAGTCCATTAGTCTGTTCTATAGTCCATTAGTCTGTTCTACAGTCCATTAGTCTGTTCTATAGTCCACTAGTCTCAACCATTAGTCTGTTCTACAGTCCATTAGTCTGTTCTACAGTCCACTAGTCTCAACCATTAGTCTGTTCTACAGTCCACTAGTCTGTTCCACTAGTCTGTTCTACAGTCCATTAGTCTGTTCTACAGTCCACTAGTCTCAACCATTAGTCTGTTCTACAGTCCACTAGTCTCAACCATTAGTCTGTTCTACAGTCCATTAGTCTGTTTTATAGTCCACTAGTCTCAACCATTAGTCTGTTCTACAGTCCACTAGTCTCTACCATTAGTCTGTTCTACAGTCCATTAGTCTGTTCTACAATTAGTCTGTTCTACAGTCCATTAGTCTGTTCTACAGTCCATTAGTCTGTTCTACAGTCCATTAGTCTGTTCTACAGTCCATTAGTCTGTTCTACAGTCCATTAGTCTGTTCTACAGTCCATTAGTCTGTTCTACAGTCCATTAGTCTGTTCTACAGTCCATTAGTCTGTTCTACAGTCCATTAGTCTGTTCTATAGTCCATTAGTCTGTTCTACAGTCCATTAGTCTGTTCTACAGTCCACTAGTCTCAACCATTAGTCTGTTCTACAGTCCATTAGTCTGTTCTACAGTCCATTAGTCTGTTCTACAGTCCATTAGTCTGTTCTACAGTCCATTAGTCTGTTCTACAGTCCATTAGTCTGTTCTATAGTCCATTAGTCTGTTCTACAGTCCATTAGTCTGTTCTACAGTCCATTAGTCTGTTCTACAGTCCATTAGTCTGTTCTACAGTCCATTTGTCTGTTCTATAGTCCACTAGTCTGTCTGTTCTACAGTCCATTAGTCTGTTCTACAGTCCATTAGTCTGTTCTACAGACCATTAGTCTGTTCTACAGTCCAATAGTGTCAACCATTAGTCTGTTCTACAGTCCATTAGTCTGTTCTATAGTCCATTAGTCTGTTCTACAGTCCATTAGTCTGTTTTACAGTCCACTAGTCTGTTCTACAGTCCATTAGTCTGTTCTACAGTCCATTAGTCTGTTCTATAGTCCACTAGTCTGTTCTACAGTCCATTAGTCTGTTCTACAGTCCACTAGTCTCAACCATTAGTCTGTTCTACAGTCCACTAGTCTCAACCATTAGTCTGTTCTACAGTCCATTAGTCTGTTCTATAGTCCATTAGTCTGTTCTACAGTCCATTAGTCTGTTCTACAGTCCATTAGTCTGTTCTACAGTCCATTAGTCTGTTCTACAGTCCATTAGTCTGTTCTACAGTCCATTAGTCTGTTCTACAGTCCATTAGTCTGTTCTACAGTCCATTAGTCTGTTCTACAGTCCATTAGTCTGTTCTACAGTCCATTAGTCTGTTCTACAGTCCATTAGTCTGTTCTGTTCTACAGTCCATTAGTCTGTTCTACAGTCCATTAGTCTGTTCTACAGTCCATTCTCAGTCTGTTCTACAGTCCACTAGTCTCAACTATTAGTCCATTAGTCTGTTCTACAGTCCACTAGTCTCAACCATTAGTCTGTTCTACAGTCCATTAGTCTGTTCTACAGTCCACTAGTCTCAACCATTAGTCTGTTCTACAGTCCATTAGTCTGTTCTACAGTCCATTAGTCTGTTCTACAGTCCATTAGTCTGTTCTACAGTCCACTAGTCTGTTCTACAGTCCATTAGTCTGTTCTATAGTCCATTAGTCTGTTCTACAGTCCATTAGTCTGTTCTACAGTCCATTAGTCTGTTCTACAGTCCATTAGTCTGTTCTATAGTCCATTAGTCTGTTCTACAGTCCATTAGTCTGTTCTACAGTCCATTAGTCTGTTCTATAGTCCATTAGTCTGTTCTACAGTCCATTAGTCTGTTCTACAGTCCATTAGTCTGTTCTACAGTCCATTAGTCTGTTCTACAGTCCATTAGTCTGTTCTACAGTCCATTAGTCTGTTCTATAGTCCATTAGTCTGTTCTACAGTCCATTAGTCTGTTCTATAGTCCATTAGTCTGTTCTATAGTCCATTAGTCTGTTCTACAGTCCATTAGTCTGTTCTATAGTCCATTAGTCTGTTCTACAGTCCATTAGTCTGTTCTACAGTCCATTAGTCTGTTCTACAGTCCATTAGTCTGTTCTATAGTCCATTAGTCTGTTCTATAGTCCATTAGTCTGTTCTACAGTCCATTAGTCTGTTCTACAGTCCATTAGTCTGTTCTACAGTCCATTAGTCTGTTCTACAGTCCATTAGTCTGTTCTACAGTCCAATAGTCTGTTCTATAGTCCACTAGTCTGTTCTACAGTCCATTAGTCTGTTCTACAGTCCATTAGTCTGTTCTACAGTCCATTAGTCTGTTCTACAGTCCATTAGTCTGTTCTACAGTCCATTAGTCTGTTCTACAGTCCATTAGTCTGTTCTACAGTCCAATAGTCTGTTCTATAGTCCACTAGTCTGTTCTACAGTCCATTAGTCTGTTCTACAGTCCATTAGTCTGTTCTACAGTCCATTAGTCTGTTCTACAGTCCATTAGTCTGTTCTACAGTCCATTAGTCTGTTCTACAGTCCATTAGTCTGTTCTACAGTCCATTAGTCTGTTCTACAGTCCATTAGTCTGTTCTACAGTCCATTAGTCTCTTCTACAGTCCATTAGTCTGTTCTACAGTCCAATAGTCTCTTCTACAGTCCATTTATCTAAATATATATTGTTAAAAAATGCGTGGAAGCAGCATTCAGCATCTCAGCTCAACCTGATCCGCTCTGGAATACAACAGAACAAAGGTGATGAAGCTGTATAAGTGTCATCAATAAGGAGCTACGTCCCAAATGCCACCCATCCATTGTAGTGCACTGATTTCGACCAGGGCTGGCCCCCTATTCTCATTGTAGTGCACTAATTTAGACCAGGGCTGGTCCCCTATTCCCAATGCAATGCACTAATTTAGACCAGGGATGGCACCCTATTCTCTATGTAGTGCACTTCTTTTAGACCAGGGATGGCACCCTATTCCCTATGTAGTGCACTACTTTAGACCAGGGCTGGCCCCCTATTCCCTATATAGTGCACTGCTTTTGACCAGGACTGGCAACCTATTCCCTGCATAGGGAATAGGGTGCCAGCCCTGGTCAAAAGTAGTGCACTGCATAGGGAATAGGGTGCCAGCCCTGGTCAAAAGTAGTGCACTACATAGGGAATAGGGATCCATTTGTCACGCATTCTAAGAGAGTCCTTGACAAGCTTCACTGACAGCTGTTTGTATCCAGGCAGGCAAATGCTTCTCGTTCGGCTTTACTGACTCCCAGTCCTGCGTCCTCCACTGGCTAACAGCTCAGTCAGGCGTTTACCATTGATCGTCTGTCTCCCTGATCTACCTCGACCGACGCAGCAGACACACACTGAGGGAATGAATCAATTAAATTAAATTAGCCTTTTTGGGGTTTTAACGTGTCTTAAAAAGCTTTTCCCTGGGTTGTTTCAGTGTTATTCCAGTTATGAGGATTTAAGAAGGCTTATAGGATTAATTATAATTTGTTGTTAATAGATGAAGAGGTATTAAACTGTCTGACACATGCATATCCTGAACTTCAGCTAGATATTTTTGGTTTGACAAAATGAAAAACACATTTTTATTTTTATATTTAACTAGGCTAATCATTTAAGAACTAATTCGTATTTACAATGACGGCCTAGCGGGGAATAGTGCCTTGTTCAGGGGCATAACAATAGATTTTTACCTCGTCAGCTACGGTATTCGATCCAGCAACCTTTACGGTTACAGGCCCAACACTCTAACCACTAGGCTACCTACCACCTCAATATATAGTAGTGGTATTATTTATGGCTTGGTTTGATGTTTTTTTATAAAGGGAAGAGGACACTGGAGCAGGAATTAAAGACACTTTCATGAAATCATCTAGGGAGCTAAGTGTGTATCCTACTCTGTTCTTTTTAAATTTACAAGATTAGAATTTTATAGAGTGCAAATTCCTTTGAATTTTACAGACTATGCAAAAACCCATGTGTTGTGAGTTACAAGTTTTTTGAAAAACAACGCTTTTTAAAACAACTAATCCCTAGTTAAATTTCTCAGCTGTGTCCACATGGTTCCATGGTGGCCCAGGAAAATAAATCCACTGGAGAATGTAGACAACAATTAAATACAGATGTAGAGTGGGAATAGAGAGTTAACTAAATGCTACACTTCACTGGTGACTCTCCGTGTCCTGCGTGGCCGAAGAGAGCCGCGCCGTCAACCACCACACTGACTACTTTAAATAAATAGATTTTTATCTGCGCAAAATGTAGCATTGTTTTTTTTTTTTAAATAGACTGTAGGATACACAGACCACTCAGAATGTCTAACAGACAGATGTGCTGAAAAATAAACATTTTAATAATAAACATTAAAATATTATGAGTAAATTTAAACTTTGGTTTAATTCTGCTTCTTAGTTGATATCGTTTAATTCAATATGGTTTTACGAGTAATTACTGTCATCAAATAAGATATTATAATTCATATTTAAACATTAACCTAAGAATAGTTCAGAAGCTTACGCAGGAAAGGTTAATTAAGTCTGACTAAAATTATAATATTTAGTTTTAATGAAACAAAAAAAAAAACATACCCATTTGTCCATGATTGTCCACCAGTGGTCCGCAATAATATACAAATGGAACGTGTGTACAGTACATTAATGTGTGGAAGCAAGAGCAATTTAGTCATTTGTACTTGTATCTGTAATTAAAAGGTGTAATTCCCAAACACATTGATGTGTAATTTGTCTCTTTCATTTTGTTAAAGCTGACATGCTGCTCCGTGCAGCAATCCACTGAGTAGCTACATTAAACCTGTTAATACCATGTGCTCTTCAACACTCCAAATCATTTCCAGGCCAGTTCGCCTTCGAGGGCCCATCAAAGAAGATTTAAGGTAGATGTTTTATCACACCCTCCCTACCGCACTGTCGTTGCCACCACAGACAGACAGAGAGACAGAGAGAGAGAGAAAGAGAGAGAAAGAGGGAGAGAGGGGGTGAGAGGGAGGGAGGGAGGGAGAGCGAGAGAGAGAATGAGAGAGAGAGAACGAGAGAGAGAGAGAGAATGAGAGAGAGAGAACGAGAGAGAGAGAGAATGAGAGAGAATGAGAGAGAGAGAGAGAGAGAGAGAGAGAGAGAGAATGAGAGAGAATGAGAGAGAGAGAGAGAGAGAGGCATAGAGAGAGAGAGAGAGCGAGCGAGAGAGGCATAGAGAGAGAGAGCGAGCGAGAGAGAGAGAGAGAGAGAGAGAGAGAGAGAGAGAGAGAGAGAGAGAGAGATAGAGAGAGAGAGAGCGAGAGAGAGAGGCATAGAGAGAGAGAGAGAGAGAGAGAGAGAGAGAGAGAGAGACAGAGAGAGAAAGATGGTCCAATACAGAGGCAAAAACAACACTAATTTAACCATGCTCATGACAGGAAGGACAATAACAGGCTAGAACACTTTCTCTCAGCATAAACACACTAGCTGGAAAAGTCTGAGATCCAATATTTTGAACTATGGGAAACATGGTGCTTTGCATACATTAATTCATTCATACATCAATACATTTTTATTAAATCATTTATATCACCGTTGTGCTGAAAAGACAAGATCTCTGAAAACTAAACAACAAAAACCTGTAAATAACTAGTATATTATTCTATCCTCCCCATAAAGTGGAAAGATTGAACTATTTTCAATGACGGCCTAGGAACAGTGGGTTAACTGCCTTGTTCAGGGGTAGAACGACAGATTTGTACCATGTCAGCTCGGGGGTTTGAACTTGCAACCTTCCGGTTACTAGTCCAACGCTCTAACCACTAGGCTACCCTGCCTGCCACCCCAATTCCATTTCCTCGAAATGGAAGAATTTGAAGAGGTTCTTTTCAAAACGCTATATATACATTTTCAGAAATATTGGCAAATGTTCTTTTATTGGTTAAAGAAAAGAGCATGGTGTGTTTTATTCATGATCTAAATCATGGGGTTGTTCAATCAAATACATGTATTTGTTTAAAATCTATCACTTGACTGTTTCATTTCAGAGAGACAAATAGTCATTCATTTTTTTTGCAAAATGATTTCTATTATCGGCCTCAGTCTCAGATAAATAATTAGTATTGCGAGCTTTTACACAGTCAAATCTAACAAATAACTCAATTTTTAATAAAGAATTGTACAATTGATTAATAAAAAAATAAAAAAATGAATCAATACAGTAATATGAGATTTGTATGTAAAACATTTACATTTTGACAGATTAGTAATTTAGCAGATGCTAGCTCTCTTTAGCTCTTATCCAGAGCGATTTACAGTTTTAATCATTTACCTGTAACTTCCTGTATGCTCTTCCAACTCAGTAGCCAGCTTCCTCATGGTTTAGAAGGTAAACATGCGGCCGTTGACAAACAAACATCTAAGTAGGTATTACTGCTAGAGGGGGGGGGGGGTGCAATCAACGCTTATCCTAACGCCTCATTTCCTGCTCTTTAGGACACCCCGAGACAAACAGCAGCGTGTTAACAAAATAACAACCCTCCTTATTTAGTAGACAATCCGCGGCAGATAATCACCCAGAACTGAGAGGAGGGGGGGGGGTCCCCCCCACCCCATAGTATCAATTAACCCTCTGTGTCTTTCACCGCCCCCCCCATCTCTAGATCTGAGAGAAGAGAAAGAATGTTTGACCCGTCCGGCGACACACACACACACACACACACACACACACACACACACACACACACACACACACACACACACACACACACACACACACACACACACACACACACACACACGGGATTGACAATCACACGGGAAAGGCCTTCTGAAGGCTTGCTCCCTCTCCGCCACAGCGACCGAGCAGCCGACCAAACCACCGGCTACCACCGGCTCTCCAGCTCTACCACGACCTCAGCTGGCTCACTGGGTCTGGATAGATGCAGGATGCACACCGTAGAGGTCCTACGAAATGCATTATATTACCTATTTAATTCAGTACACTGCAGCGAACAAATGGGGGGGGCTTGATACCTGCAGTTCCACCAGTCAGCTGTACTCCTTATTAAAGCAAATACAGTGAGTAAACAGCCCTCTCATTGGCTCAACAGGCCTATAGACAGGCCTCTCATTGGCTCAACAGGCCTATAGTTTGACTGAATGGGTCGCAGCAGGCTTCAGCACCCATGCTTATTGTCTACACAGAGAGAGAGAGAAAGGGAGAGAGAGAGAGAGAGAGAGAGAGAGAGAGAGAGAGAGAGAGAGAGAGAGAGAGAGAGAGAGAGAGAGAGAGAGAGAGAGAGAGAGAGAGAGAGAGAGAGAGAGAGAGAGAGAGAGAGAGAGAGAGAGGAGAGAGAGAGAGAATAGAGAGAGAGAGAGAGAGAGAGAGAGAGAGAGAGAGAGAGAGAGAGAGAGAGAGAGATCCATGCAGAAAAAACCCCACATGAGTTTCACCTGAGATCTTATGTAAAGCAACACGTAATAACATGAAAATACACATGTGAAATCCTTGCTCTTTTTTTTATATACAAGCCTTTCTAAGAACTACATGTCTTAGTTTTTTTTTCAACGATCATAAAAGGTAGGTAGTTTCCCTCGCCGATGATTGGTGCAACATTAAAAAGACAGTACATAGAAGGGAAAAAATAAGAGAAGGCAACATTTGATTTGAGAGAGAGATCAAAACACCTCACAGATTCAATGAGTTAGAGTGAGTCATAACGTCAGTCAGAGAACACACATTATCCTACAGCATCCTTCAATTAGGACAGCTACACTTCTTTACAGTGTAACACTACACATGTACCCATAGAGAGAGAGAGAGAGACAGAGAGAGAGAGAGAACGAGAGAGAGAGAGAGAGAGAGAGAGAATGAGAGACAATGAGAGAGAGAGAGAGAATGAGAGACAATGAGAGAGAGAGAGAGAGAGAGAGAGAGAGAGAGAGAGAGAGAGAGAGAGAGAGAGAGAGAGAGAGAGAGAGAGAGAGAGAGAGAGAGAGAGAGAGAGAGAGAGAACGAGAGAGAGAGAGCAGAGAGAGAGAGAGAGAGAATGAGAGAGAGAGAGAGAGAGAGAGAGAGAGAGAGAGAGAGAGAGAGAGAACGAGAGAGAGAGAGAGAGAGAGAGAGAGAGAGAGAGAGAGAGAGAGAGAGAGTTGAATGAGAGAGAGAGAGAGAGAAAAGAGAGAGAGAGAGAGAGAGAGAGAGAGAGAGAGAGAGAAAGAGACAATAGAGACAGAGAGAGAGAGAGAGAGAGAGAGAGCTACTACTACTGGGTTGTATGAATATATAGAAGAAAAATAATACTGTATTGATCCATACAAGATGGACATGTGTCTTCTGTATAGTGTAAAGCAGCACTGTCTATTCTACTAAAGTATAGTATAGAACAGTATATTATAGTATATACAGTATATTGTAGTATAGAACAGTATATTATAGTATATTAAGCATAGTATATTGTAATATAGTATAGTATAGAACAGTATATTATAGTATATTAAGCATAGTATATTGTAATATATTATAGTATAGTATTGTATAGAAAAGCATATTATAGTATTGTACAGAACAGTATATGATAATATTACATTATTACAATTTTACATTATAGTATATTGTAGTATATTGTAGAATATTGTAGTATATTGTAGAATATTGTAGTATATTGTAGTATATTGTAGTATAACAGGAAGCAGTGTGAGAGTTTACTCTAAGCAGTACGACCGGGCCCCTGTGTTAAACCATAAGAGGTGGTTGTTTGTGGTGGTGGGGTTAGCTGTTGTCTTGTGAGACACACGCCGTCCGTCTCCCGTTCAGAGCATTCCTGACCAGGCAGCGGCAAGAGCAGATGTCATTAGATGTCAACTGCTCTAACTGGGCTGCTGTTGTTTATTCCACCAGTGGAGAAGAGACTCCTGCAGGGAGGTTTTGCTTTGCAGCGTCGAAAAATGTAAACTGGGAGCCGAGTAATGAGCACGGAAGAGGATATCCTATCATACACACTTGAACATTTTAGGAAGC
Source organism: Oncorhynchus keta (assembly GCF_023373465.1). Lineage (NCBI taxonomy): Eukaryota > Metazoa > Chordata > Actinopteri > Salmoniformes > Salmonidae > Oncorhynchus > Oncorhynchus keta. Next base: position 78,816,541 of record NC_068448.1, read on the forward strand.
AGATTTATTTAAATGTTTTTTGGAATTGTGATTTATATTTTTAATGTATTCAGATCGAGGTGTTTTTGTTTTTAGAATGTCATTTTAAAGAAGGATTTGATGTGAATTTAATTGCTGAGGTAATAAAAAAATAAAAAATAATGTAAAGTTGATTTGGGCATGATAAAAAAAAAAGAACTAGACAACAGTTATTGGATATAGTTAGGAATATTAATTTGTGCTGAAGTCGGTGTCGGGAAAAGAACATTCATGTTTTTCATATAAGTAAATCATTTACTTAATTGTTAAGAGTATTTCATTAAGTAAAAAAGACTATTTAATTATTGAACAGTCAGTTTATACATTATCATAAATCTTTTCACTTATAATATTAGTATAGTAATATTTATATGAATAGTATATTACCTTTGTTGCAATATATATTTATACTCCAGTAGCTCCATAACTTGTGTTTTTATCTTTTTTAAAATGTCATCACTGAGTTAGTTATTACAGACGATCATATTATGACAGTTTCGTATTATATTATATTATATTATATTATATTATATTATATATAAATATCACTCCGCACTAAAACAAAAAGCATTGCTTTTTAAAAATAAACATGATACGCACAAGTCCATTTTCCATTTTGATATTTTGAGCAGTGGATGAATACTGTCAAGACCATAATGTAAGTGGTTATTTAACTGGTCTAAATATTAACATGATAGCATGCTGTTATCAAGAAGATGCCTAAAAAAAAAACAAGGTGTTAAAACTATTTATTCGCACGATAACACACTAGTGCCAATATATATTTTAAATATTTGCTCATTCTATTGACGCCTTAATTCATGAAACCCTCACAGTTTACGATATAGATGCCTGTAAGTAATACAAAGTTCAGGAGAAGAGAAGAGTATGTATTAAAAGGAAAAACACATGTCCATATAGCAAGCCAGTGACAGACGGGCATCAGACTAACCCGACCAACAGTGAAACAGCAGAAAATACAATACTGCTTCTTATAACACGAAGTCATACTCACCCCAATATTGGAGAAAATCCCTGTACTTTATCTGGTAACCCTTCCTTAACGTTTCTTTATATTATTCTACAGCCAAGTCTGTCCAGTCCAGAACAAAACAAGAAGAAATGCAAAATGAAGTTCTTAAAAAAGAGTTGGTAGAACCTGTAACGCAACAAATTACCGGCTACAAGACAACCTTTTCTTTTTCATTTTAAGTGTTAGAACTCATGGAGCCCCGATACACTAACTGGTATCTCAGGAGACCGAGTCAGAGTGAGAAGGACAGTTGTCTGATTACTGCTTCAGGCAGTGACTACAGAGTGTCTGACGAAGAGGGGGGAAATAAGGAGAGAGAGAGAGAGAGAGAGAGAGAGAGAGAGAGGGAGGAGGGAAAGCATTGAGTGGAGGGAGGAGGTGGAGGGAGGGTAGGGAAGGAGAAAGAGAGAGAGGGAGGAGGGAAAGCATTGAGTGGAGGGAGGAGGTGGAGGGAGGGTAGGGAAGGAGAAAGAGAGAGAGGGGAAGGTTGCTGTTTGAGTTGTTTGAAAGAGCAGATAGTTGCGGTAAGCCAGTAAGGTGCTAAGTCAGTAAGTCAGTAAGGTAGTAAGGTAGTAAGGCATCAGGGTAGCAAGGTAGCAAGGCAGTAAGGCAGCAAGTTAGCAAG
>NC_068448.1:78823216-78835930 GCF_023373465.1 Oncorhynchus keta
ACATGGTTATACATGGTTATAGATGGTTATAGATGGTTATAATAATAATATAATAATATATGCCATTTAGCAGACGCTTTTATCCAAAGCGACTTACAGTCATGTGTGCATACATTCTACGTATGGGTGGTCCCGGAATCGAACCCACTACCCTGGCGTTACAAGCACCATGCTCTACCAACTGAGCTACAGAAGGATACATGGGTATACATGGTTATACATGGTTATAGATGGTTATAGATGGTTATAGATGGCTATACATGGTTATACATGGTTATAGATGGTTATACATGGTTATAGATGGCTATACATGGTTATAGATGGCTATACATGGCTATACATGGTTATAGATGGTTATACATGGTTATAGATGGCTATACATGGCTATACATGGTTATAGATGGTTATAGATGGCTATACATGGTTATAGATGGTTATACATGGTTATAGATGGCTATACATGGTTATACATGGTTATAGATGGTTATACATGGGTATACATGGTTATACATGGTTATAGATGGTTATAGATGGTTATACATGGTTATAGATGGTTATACACGGTTATAGATGGTTATAGATGGCTATACACGGTTATAGATGGTCGACATGGTTATAGATGGCTATACGTGGTTATAGATGGTTATACATGGCTATACATGGTTATAGATGGTTATAGATGGCTATACATGGTTATAGATGGTTATATATGGTTATAGATGGCTATACATGGTTATACATGGTTATAGATGATGGTTATACATGGTTATACATGGTTATACATGGTTATAGATGGTTATACATGGTTATAGATGGTTATACATGGTTATAGATGGTTATAGATGGTTATAGATGGTTATAGATGGTTATAGATGGCTATACACGGTTATAGATGGTCGACATGGTTATAGATGGTTATACATGGTTATAGATGGTCGACATGGTTATAGATGGTTATACATGGTTATACATGGTTATTGATGGTTATAGATGGCTATACATGGTTATAGATGGTCGACATGGTTATAGATGGTTATACATGGTTATAGATGGTCGACATGGTTATAGATGGTTATACATGGTTATACATGGTTATTGATGGTTATAGATGGTTATACATGGTTATAGATGGTCGACATGGTTATAGATGGTTATACATGGTTATAGATGGTCGACATGGTTATAGATGGTTATACATGGTTATACATGGTTATTGATGGTTATAGATGGTTATACATGGTTATTGATGGTCGACATGGTTATAGATGGCTATACATGGTTATAGATGGTTATAGATGGCTATACATGGTTATAGATGGTTATAGATGGCTATACGTGGTTATAGATGGTCGACATGGTTATAGATGGTTATACATGGTTATAGATGGTCGACATGGTAATAGATGGTTATACATGGTTATACATGGTTATTGATGGTTATAGATGGCTATACATGGTTATAGATGGTCGACATGGTTATAGATGGTTATACATGGTTATAGATGGTCGACATGGTTATAGATGGTTATAGATGGCTATACATGGTTATTGATGGTCGACATGGTTATAGATGGTTATACATGGTTATAGATGGTCGACATGGTTATAGATGGTTATAGATGGTTATACATGGTTATAGATGGCCGACATGGTTATAGATGGTTATACATGGTTATAGATGGTCGACATGGTTATAGATGGTTATACATGGTTATAGATGGTCGACATGGTTATAGATGGTTATTGATGGTCGACATGGTTATAGATGGTTATAGATGGTTATAGATGGTTATAGATGGTTATAGATGGCTATACATGGTTATAGATGGTTATAGATGGTTATAGATGGCTATACATGGTTATAGATGGTTATAGATGGCTATAGATGGTTATACATGGTTATAGATGGTCGACATGGTTATAGATGGTTATACATGGTTATAGATGGTTATACATGGTTATAGATGGTCGACATGGTTATAGATGGTCGACATGGTTATAGATGGTTATAGATGGTTATAGATGGTTATACATGGTTATTGATGGTCGACATGGTTATAGATGGTTATACATGGTTATAGATGGTCGACATGGTTATAGATGGTTATACATGGTTATTGATGGTTATAGATGGCTATACATGGTTATAGATGGTTATACATGGTTATACATGGTTATAGATGGTCGACATGGTTATAGATGGCTATACGTGGTTATTGATGGTCGACATGGTTATAGATGGTTATAGATGGCTATACATGGTTATAGATGGTCGACATGGTTATAGATGGTTATACATGGTTATAGATGGTCGACATGGTTATAGATGGTTATACATGGTTATACATGGTTATTGATGGTTATAGATGGCTATACATGGTTATAGATGGTTATACATGGTTATACATGGTTATTGATGGTCGACATGGTTATAGATGGTTATACATGGTTATACATGGTTATAGATGGCTATACGTATAATGTGAGTGTTCTGCCATGGCCAGCGAAGAGCCTGGATCTCAATCCCATTGAGCACGTCTGGGACCTGTTGGATCGGAGGGTCATTCCTCTGAGAAATGTCTGTGAGCTTTCAGGTTCCTTGGTGGAAGAGTGGGGTAACATCTCACAGCAATAACTGGGAAATCTGGTGCAGTCCATGAGGAGGAGATACACTCCAGTACTTAATGCAGCTGGTGGCCACACCAGATACTGACTTTTGACCACCCCCCTTTGTTCAGGGACACAATATTCAATTTCTGTAAGTCACATACATGTGTATCTGTGGAACTTTTTGTTGAATCTTGTTTACACATGTTAATTAAGTTTCCTGAAAATAAACGCAGTTGACAGTGAGGGGACATTTCTTTTTTTTGCTGCATTTAAATGGATGTACATGGTTATTTTACATGTTAATTTTAACCTTTATTTAACTAGTCAGCAAGTCAGTTAATTAAGAACAAATTCTTATTTACAAGGACGGCCTGCCCCGGCCAAACCCTCCCCTAACCCGGACGAACCTGGGCCAATTGTGTGCCACCCTATGGGATGCATGGTTATATACAGTACCACATGGTTATACACGGTACCAAATGGTTATATACAGTACCACATGGTTATACACGGTACCACATGGTTATACACGGTACCACATGGTTATATACAGTACCACATGGTTATATATGGTATCACATGGTTATATACGGTACCACATGGTTATACACGGTACCACATGGTTATATATGGTACCACATGGTTATACACGGTACCACATGGTTATATACAGTACCACATGGTTATATATGGTATCACATGGTTATATACGGTACCACATGGTTATATATGGTACCACATGGTTATATACGGTACCACATGGTTATATACGGTACCACATGGTTATATACGGTACCACATGGTTATATACGGTACCACATGGTTATATATGGTACCACATGGTTATATACGGTACCACATGGTTATATACGGTACCACATGGTTATATACGGTACCACATGGTTATATACGGTACCACATGGTTATATACGGTACCACATGGTTATATACAGTACCACATGGTTATATACAGTACCACATGGTTATATACGGTACCACATGGTTATATACCACCACATGGTTATATACAGTACCACATGGTTATATACAGTACCACATGGTTATATACGGTACCACATGGTTATATACGGTACCACATGGTTATATACGGTACCACATGGTTATATACGGTACCACATGGTTATATACAGTACCACATGGTTATACACGGTACCACATGGTTATATACGGTACCACATGGTTATATATGCTACCACATGGTTATACACGGTATCACATGGTTATATATGGTATCACATGGTTATACACAGTACCACATGGTTATATATGGTATCACATGGATATATACAGTACCACATGGTTATATACAGTACCACATGGTTATATACGGTACCACATGGTTATATACGGTACCACATGGTTATATACGGTACCACATGGTTATACACGGTATCACATGGTTATATATGGTACATGGTTATATACCACATGGTTATATACCACATGGTTATATATGGTATCACATGGTTATACACGGTATCACATGGTTATATACGGTACCACATGGTTATATACGGTACCACATGGTTATATATGGTACCACATGGTTATATATGGTACCACATGGTTATACAGGGTACCACATGGTTATTCACGGTACCACATGGTTATATACAGTACCACATGGTTATATACAGTACCACATGGTTATACACGGTACCACATGGTTATATACGGTACCACATGGTTATATATGGTACCACATGGTTATATACGGTACCACATGGTTATATATGGTACCACATGGTTATACACGGTATCACATGGTTATATACGGTACCACATGGTTATATACGGTACCACATGGTTATATATGGTACCACATGGTTATACACGGTACCACATGGTTATACACGGTACCACATGGTTATACACGGTACCACATGGTTATATATGGTACCACATGGTTATACACGGTACCACATGGTTATACACGGTACCACATGGTTATACACGGTATCACATGGTTATATATGGTACCACATGGTTATACACGGTACCACATGGTTATACACGGTATCACATGGTTATATATGGTACCACATGGTTATACACGGTACCACATGGTTATACACGGTATCACATGGTTATACACGGTACCACATGGTTATACACGGTACCACATGGTTATACACGGTACCACATGGTTATACACGGTATCACATGGTTATATATGGTACCACATGGTTATATATGGTACCACATGGTTATACACGGTACCACATGGTTATATACGGTACCACATGGTTATATATGGTATCACATGGTTATATACGGTACCACATGGTTATACATGGTATCACATGGTTATATATGGTACCACATGGTTATATATGGTATCACATGGTTATATATGGTACCACATGGTTATATATGGTACCACATGGTTATACATGGTTATATATGGTACCACATGGTTATATACGGTACCACATGGTTATATACACCACATGGTTATACACGGTACCACGTGGTTATATATGGTACCACATGGTTATACACGGTACCACATGGTTATACACGGTACCACATGGTTATATACGGTACCACATGGTTATATACGGTACCACATGGTTATATACGGTACCACATGGTTATATATGGTACCACATGGTTATACACGGTACCACATGATTATATACGGTACCACATGGTTATATACGGTACCACATGGTTATATACAGTACCACATGGTTATATACAGTACCACATGGTTATATACGGTACCACATGGTTATATACGGTACCACATGGTTATATACAGTACCACATGGTTATATACAGTACCACATGGTTATATACGGTACCACATGGTTATATACGGTACCACATGGTTATATACGGTACCACATGGTTATATACGGTACCACATGGTTATATACGGTATCACATGGTTATACACGGTATCACATGGTTATATATGGTATCACATGGTTATACACGGTATCACATGGTTATACACGGTATCACATGGTTATATATGGTATCACATGGTTATACACAGTACCACATGGTTATATATGGTATCACATGGATATATACAGTACCACATGGTTATATACAGTACCACATGGTTATATACGGTACCACATGGTTATATACGGTACCACATGGTTATATACGGTACCACATGGTTATACACGGTATCACATGGTTATATATGGTACCACATGGTTATATATGGTACCACATGGTTATATACGGTACCACATGGTTATATATGGTACCACATGGTTATACACGGTACCACATGGTTATATACGGTACCACATGGTTATATACGGTACCACATGGTTATATACGGTACCACATGGTTATATATGGTACCACATGGTTATATACGGTACCACATGGTTATATACGGTACCACATGGTTATATACGGTACCACATGGTTATATACGGTACCACATGGTTATATACGGTACCACATGGTTATATACAGTACCACATGGTTATATACAGTACCACATGGTTATATACGGTACCACATGGTTATATACGGTACCACATGGTTATATACAGTACCACATGGTTATATACAGTACCACATGGTTATATACGGTACCACATGGTTATATACGGTACCACATGGTTATATACGGTACCACATGGTTATATACCCACATGGTTATATACAATACCACATGGTTATACACGGTACCACATGGTTATATACGGTACCACATGGTTATATATGCTACCACATGGTTATACACGGTATCACATGGTTATATATGGTATCACATGGTTATACACAGTACCACATGGTTATATACAGTACCACATGGTTATATACGGTACCACATGGTTATATACGGTACCACATGGTTATATACGGTACCACATGGTTATACACGGTATCACATGGTTATATATGGTACCACATGGTTATATACGGTACCACATGGTTATATACGGTACCACATGGTTATATATGGTATCACATGGTTATACACGGTATCACATGGTTATATACCCACATGGTTATATATGGTACCACATGGTTATATATGGTACCACATGGTTATATATGGTACCACATGGTTATACAGGGTACCACATGGTTATTCACGGTACCACATGGTTATATATGGTACCACATGGTTATATACAGTACCACATGGTTATACACGGTACCACATGGTTATATACGGTACCACATGGTTATATATGGTACCACATGGTTATATACGGTACCACATGGTTATATATGGTACCACATGGTTATACACGTATCACATGGTTATATACGGTACCACATGGTTATATACGGTACCACATGGTTATATATGGTACCACATGGTTATACACGGTACCACATGGTTATACACGGTACCACATGGTTATACACGGTACCACATGGTTATATATGGTACCACATGGTTATACACGGTACCACATGGTTATACACGGTACCACATGGTTATACACGGTATCACATGGTTATATATGGTACCACATGGTTATACACGGTACCACATGGTTATACACGGTATCACATGGTTATATATGGTACCACATGGTTATACACGGTACCACATGGTTATACACGGTATCACATGGTTATACACGGTACCACATGGTTATACACGGTACCACATGGTTATACACGGTACCACATGGTTATACACGGTATCACATGGTTATATATGGTACCACATGGTTATACATGGTACCACATGGTTATATATGGTACCACATGGTTATATATGGTACCACATGGTTATACACGGTACCACATGGTTATATACGGTACCACATGGTTATATATGGTATCACATGGTTATATACGGTACCACATGGTTATACATGGTATCACATGGTTATATATGGTACCACATGGTTATATATGGTACCACATGGTTATACACGGTACCACATGGTTATATATGGTACCACATGGTTATATACGGTACCACATGGTTATATACGGTACCACATGGTTATACACGGTACCACGTGGTTATATATGGTACCACATGGTTATACACGGTACCACATGGTTATACACGGTACCACATGGTTATATACGGTACCACATGGTTATATACGGTACCACATGGTTATATACGGTACCACATGGTTATATATGGTACCACATGGTTATACACGGTACCACATGGTTATATATGGTACCACATGGTTATACACGGTACCACATGGTTATATATGGTACCACATGGTTATATATGGTACCACATGGTTATATATGGTACCACATGGTTATACACGGTACCACATGGTTATATATGGTACCACATGGTTATATACAGTACCACATGGTTATATACGGTACCACATGGTTATATATGGTACCACATGGTTATATAGGGTACCACATGGTTATATACGGTACCACATGGTTATATATGGTACCACATGGTTATACACGGTACCACATGGTTATATACGGTACCACATGGTTATATACGGTACCACATGGTTATACACGGTACCACATGGTTATATATGGTACCACATGGTTATACACGGTACCACATGGTTATACACGGTACCACATGGTTATATATGGTACCACATGGTTATACACGGTATCACATGGTTATATACGGTACCACATGGTTATACACGGTACCACATGGTTATATACGGTACCACATGGTTATACACGGTACCACATGGTTATACACGGTACCACATGGTTATATACGGTACCACATGGTTATATACCACATGGTTATACACGGCACCACATGGTTATACACGGTACCACATGGTTATACACGGTACCACATGGTTATATACGGTACCACATGGTTATATACGGTACCACATGGTTATACACGGTACCACATGGTTATATACGGCACCACATGGTTATACATGGTACCACATGGTTATATACGGTACCACATGGTTATACACGGTACCACATGGTTATATACGGTACCACATGGTTATACACGGTACCACATGGTTATATACGGTACCACATGGTTATATACGGTACCACATGGTTATATACGGCACCACATGGTTATACACGGTACCACATGGTTATACACGGTACCACATGGTTATACACGGTATCACATGGTTATACACGGTACCACATGGTTATACACGGTACCACATGGTTATACACGGTACCACATGGTTATATACGGTACCACATGGTTATATACGGCACCACATGGTTATACACGGTACCACATGGTTATACACGGTACCACATGGTTATACACGGTACCACATGGTTATATATGGTATCACATGGTTATATACAGTACCACATGGTTATATATGGTATCACATGGATATATACAGTACCACATGGTTATATACAGTACCACATGGTTATATACAGTACCACATGGTTATATATGGTATCACATGGTTATACACAGTACCACATGGTTATATACGGTACCACATGGTTATATACGGTACCACATGGTTATATACGGTATCACATGGTTATATACGGTACCACATGGTTATATACGGTACCACATGGTTATATACGGTATCACATGGTTATACACGGTATCACATGGTTATACACGGTATCACATGGTTATATATGGTACCACATGGTTATACACGGTACCACATGGTTATACACGGTATCACATGGTTATACACGGTATCACATGGTTATATATGGTACCACATGGTTATACACGGTACCACATGGTTATACACGGTACCACATGGTTATACACGGTACCACATGGTTATACACGGTATCACATGGTTATACACGGTACCACATGGTTATACACGGTACCACATGGTTATATATGGTACCACATGGTTATACACAGTACCACATGGTTATATACGGTACCACATGGTTATATATGGTACCACATGGTTATATATGGTATCACATGGTTATATACGGTACCACATGGTTATACATGGTATCACATGGTTATATATGGTACCACATGGTTATATATGGTACCACATGGTTATATATGGTATCACATGGTTATACACGGTACCACATGGTTATACACGGTACCACATGGTTATATACGGTACCACATGGTTATACACGGTACCACATGGTTATATATGGTACCACATGGTTATATATGGTATCACATGGTTATACACGGTACCACATGGTTATACACGGTACCACATGGTTATATACAGTACCACATGGTTATATACGGTACCACATGGTTATATACGGTACCACATGGTTATACACGGTACCACGTGGTTATATATGGTACCACATGGTTATACACGGTACCACGTGGTTATATACGGTACCACATGGTTATACACGGTACCACATGGTTATATATGGTACCACATGGTTATATATGGTATCACATGGTTATACACGGTACCACATGGTTATACACGGTACCACATGGTTATATACAGTACCACATTCTACAAGGCTGCGGTTCTACACGGTTCTACACAGTTCTACACGGTTCTACACGGTTCTACACAGTTCTACACGGTTCTACAAGGCTGTAGCACTGCTGAGCATTATACCATCATCCTATACCAACTGGATACCTCCCAAATGGCACCCTATTCCCTATATCGTGCACTACTTTTGACAAGGGCCCTATAGGCCCTAGGGAATAGGGTGCTATTTGGGAGACTAGCCATGTTTGGAATAAACTCTCCCATCCAGCTAGTTTTACTAGACATGTTTTGGGGAGGTTTTATGTTTGCATGTGCCTCATATAAAAATGTAGACGTTTTCAAATCTGGGAATATGTCACTTCTATGTAATGTTAAAGCTGCACACGGGGGTTAAGGTCGATGCAGTGTAGTCTGTTCATGGATTAAGATATATTTTGTTTATTGTTTCAGATATGGTTTATAGATTTAACATTCAAATGAAGAATTCTAAATGTCAGGTGTATGTATCTACTAAACAAATTAGATCTAGAACTCAAAAACATAACAAGATAACTAAAACGTTAACGTGGAAATTCAAACAATAAACCAATCCAGACTAGGCCCTGCTTCCCAAATAGCACCCTATTACCTATATAGTGCACTACTATAGACACCAGAGGCCTATGGGCACTATATAGGGAATAGGGTGCTATTTGGGAGACATTCTGGATCATTGGAGCATAGAGTCTGCTATGCAATGCGCTCATTATGGAATCGCCAACTGGGAGCTTAACAGAGATGGTCTGATAATGTGCCCATCTAGACTGACATCAGACCTAAAACATTACTGGCCACCCCGAAAAAACTATATCAAGACAGAAATTTGAGAAGTGGTTTGAGATTAAATGTGACGCTGTTCATTATTGAGGATTATCTAGATGGAAATCCATGGGCTTCTAGTGGGGCTACAGGGAGGGAAGGAGGGATGGAGGGTAGGAGGGAAGGAGGGAAGGAGGGAAGGAGGGAAGGAGGGAAGGAGGATGGATATCTGTAATTTTGAGTGAGGAGAGATCTGCAGTGTCCTATACTGCCAACAGGATATATTCTCCACAACTACAAACACATCAACTATACTGCCAACAGGATATATTCTCCACTACTACAAACACATCAACTATACTGCCAACAGGTTATATTCTCCACTACGACAAACACATCAACTATACAGCCAACAGGATATATTCTCCACTACTACAAACACATCAACTATACTGCCAACAGGTTATATTCTCCACTACGACAAACACATCAACTATACAGCCAACAGGATATATTCTCCACTACTACAAACACATCAACTATACTGCCAACAGGATATATTCTCCACTACTAGAAAAACACATCAACTATACTGCCAACAGGATATATTCTCCACTACTACAAACACATCAACTATACTGCCAACAGGATATATTCTCCACTACTACAAACACATCAACTATACTGCCAACAGGATATATTCTCCACTACTACAAACACATCAACTATACTGCCAACAGGATATATTCTCCACTACTACAAACACATCAACTATACTGCCAACAGGATATATTCTCCACTACTACAAACACATCAACTATACTGCCAACAGGATATATTCTCCACTACTACAAACACATCAACTATACTGCCAACAGGATATATTATCCACTACTACAAACACATCAACTATACTGCCAACAGGTTATACTATTTTAGCAGATCAATTGAGAACACAAGACATTGAGAACACAAGTCATTGAGAACACAAGTCATTGAGAACACAAGACATTGAGAACACAAGTCATTGAGAACACAATTGAATTGAGAACACAAGACATTGAGAACACAAGTCATTGAGAACACAAGACATTGAGAACACAAGTCATTGAGAACACAAGTCATTGAGAACACAATTGAATTGAGAACACAAGACATTGAGAACACAAGTCATTGAGAACACAATTGAATTGAGAACACAAGACATTGAGAACACAAGTCATTGAGAACACAATTGAATTGAGAACACAAGACATTGAGAACACAATTGAATTGAGAACACAAGACATTGAGAACACAATTGAATTGAGAACACAAGACATTGAGAACACAATTCAATTGAGAACACAAGACATTGAGAACACAAGTCAATTGGGAACACAAGACCTTGAGAACACAAGTCATTGAGAACACAAGACATTGAGAACACAAGTCATTGAGAACACAAGTCATTGAGAACACAAGTCATTGAGAACACAAGTCAATTGGGAACACAAGACAAGACACGTTCCCTTTCACAATACGGATACTAAAGTCCTATGCTTTCCTCTCACAGTGTAGGCCATCTAGGTAACATTTAGGAGTTTACATAGCCTGACATAACAATCATAAAACAAACAGCGTTTCCAACAGCAGGCAAGAGGTGTGTGTGTGTGTGTGTGTGTGTGTGTGTGTGTGTGTGTGTGTGTGTGTGTGTGTGTGTGTGTGTGTGTGTGTGTGTGTGTGTGTGTGTGTGTGTGTGTGTGTGTGTGTGTGTGTGTGTGTGTGTGTGTGTGTGTGTGTGTTTCCAGCAGCAGACCTGGTATGACAGAAGCCCAAACGATACAAATGAAACGACATGCTAACACTCCGGTGACACACTTGTTATCAGTTCATATGCATATGGCTGCAAATGTGTTTTGGTTCGAGCTACTACTACTAC
>NC_068448.1:78841030-78844419 GCF_023373465.1 Oncorhynchus keta
GCAGGTAGCCTAGTGGTTAGAGTGTAGAGCTGGCAGGTAGCCTAGTGGTTATGGTGTAGAGGTGGCAGATATCCTAGTGGTTAGAGTGTAGAGCTGGCAGGTAGCCTGAGTGGTTAGAGTGTGCAGGCTGGCAGGTAGCCTAGTGGTTAGAGTGTAGAGGTGGCAGATATCCTAGTGGTTAGAGTGTAGAGCTGGCAGGTAGCCTAGTGGTTAGAGTGTAGAGGTGGTAGGGTAGCCTAGTGGTTAGAGTGTAGAGGTGGTAGGGTAGCCTAGTGGTTAGAGTGAAGAGGTGGTAGGGTAGCCTAGTGGTTAGAGATTAGAGGAGGCAGGTAGCCTAGTGGTTAGAGTGTAGAGCTGGCAGGTAGCCTAGTGGTTAGAGTGGCAGAGGTGGTAGGGTAGCCTAGTGGTTAGAGTGTAGAGGTGGTAGGGTAGCCTAGTGGTTAGAGTGTAGAGGTGGTAGGGTAGCCTAGTGGTTCGAGTGTAGAGGTGGTAGGGTAGCCTAGTGGTTAGAGTGTAGAGGCGGCAGATATCCTAGTGGTTAGAGTGTAGAGGTGTCAGGTAGCCTAGTGGTTAGAGTGTAGAGCTGGCAGGTAGCCTAGTGGTTCGAGTGTAGAGGTGGCAGGTAGCCTAGTGGTTAGAGTGTAGAGGAGGCAGGTAGACCAGTGGTTATAGTGTAGAGGTGGTAGGGTAGCCTAGTGGTTAGAGTGTAGAGGTGGTAGGGTAGCCTAGTGGTTAGAGTGTAGAGTTGGCAGGTCGCCTAGTGGTTTGAGTGTAGAGGTGGCAGGTAGCCTAGTGGTTAGAGTGTAGAGGAGGCAGGTAGACCAGTGGTTATAGTGTAGAGGTGGTAGGGTAGCCTAGTGGTTAGAGTGTAGAGTTGGCAGGTCGCCTAGTGGTTTGAGTGTAGAGGTGGCAGGTAGCCTAGTGGTTAGAGTGTAGAGGAGGCAGGTAGACCAGTGGTTATAGTGTAGAGGTGGTAGGGTAGCCTAGTGGTTAGAGTGTAGAGCTGGCAGGTCGCCTAGTGGTTAGAGTGTAGAGCTGGCAGGTCGCCTAGTGGTTCGAGTGTTGGACTCGTAACCGAAAGGTTGCAAGATCAAATCCCCAAGCCGTTAAGGTAAAACTCTGTTGTTCTGCACCAGAACACAGCAGTTAACCAACTTTTCCTAGGCCATCATTGAAAATAAGAATTTGTTCTTAAACTGACTTGCCCAAGTTAAGTAAAATTGAAACAAAAAATATATATTGAATGTTCCAAAACTGGAAGGGTGTTCTCAATATTCAAAAACCTGAAAATATTTGCATTGATTATGAATTAAAACCTCAGGCCCTACTAGTCAACCAAAGCTTGTTTGATGATCAAATAATGAAGAATAAAACGTAGATAATTTCAATAGAAGAGAATACAGCTATCTCCTAGTGACAATCTGAGGGAGCAGAGCAGATATGGTCGTCAAGAGAAAGCATTAACTAAACCATCCATCCAAACATTACTTTTACACTATTTCACTCAAAAGACAAATTGTTTGATAATGACAAGTTGTCACCACTCTAAGCGATTCTGACAGCCCAGAGAGATAATATCCCAGTCCCCTGAGGGAAATTAGTAGAAAGTTCAAGTGCTTTCAAGTGGTGAATGAAAGTTAGAGCCAAGATAGAATGCCACATAAACAAACACCATTTGGGACGTTCGCTAAATGACACCCTATTCCCTACATAGTGCACTACTTTAGACTGGGACCCTGAAGAGTAATAAACATAAATACTGTTGCATATCCCCCCCCACATTTTGTTCCTATGAGGGAAGACAAAACGTATCAACGTACAGTATTAACTGTAGAGGCCTTTTAGCAGAAAAGCTTGAGCTAAATCAATATACTTAATAACGTTCTGAAACATTTCTAATGTTGATATGTTTCTAATGTTGATATGTTTCTAATGTTGATATGTTTCTAATGTTGATATGTTTCTAATGTTGATACGTTTCTAATGTTGATATGTTTCTAATGTTGAATTGTTCGCAATGTGCATTACTGGTCTCCCCTGCTCTCCCCCTCCCCTCCCCCAGACACATTACTGGTCTCCCCTGCTCTCCCCCTCCCACAGACACATTACTGGTCTCCCTGCTCTCCCCCTCCCCCTCCCCCAGACACATTACTGGTCTCCCCTGCTCTCCCCCCTCCCCCTCCCACAGACACATTACTGGTCTCCCCTGCTCTCCCCCCTCATCCCCTCTCCCCCTCCCACAGACACATTACTGGTCTCCCCTGCTCTCCCCCCTCAACCCCTCTCCCCCTCCCACAGACACATTACTGGTCTCCTCCCACAGACACATTACTGGTCTCCCCCCCCTCCCTCAGACACATTACTGGTCTCCCCACCCCCACCCCTCCCACAGACATTACTCGTCTCCCCCTGCCCCCCACAGACACATTACTGGTCTCCCCTGCTCCCCCTCCCACAGACACATTACTGGTCTCCCCCTCCCACAGACACATTACTGGTCTCCCCCTCCCACAGACACATTACTGGTCTCCCCCCTCCCAGAGACACATTACTGGTCTCCACCATCTGCCACCTCACACAGACACATTACTGGTCTCCCCCTCCCACACAGACACATTACTGGTCTCCCCTGCTCTGCCACCTCACACAGACACATTACTGGTCTCCCCCCCTCACACAGACACATTACTGGTCTCTCTACCCCTCACAGACACATTTACTTTGCAGTTATACCCACTGCTCTGCCACCTCACACAGACACATTACTGGTCTCCCCCCTCCCACAGACACATTACTGGTCTCCCCCCTCCCACAGACACATTACTCGTCTCCCCCCTCCCACAGACATTACTGGTCCCCCCCTCACAGACACATTACTCGTCTCCCTGCTCTCCCCCTCCCACAGACACATTACTGGTCTCCCCCTCCCACAGACACATTACTGGTCTCCCCTGCTCTCCCCCCTCCCACAGACACATTACTGGTCTCCCCTGATCCGACAAAAGCCAAACAAGCACACTTCAGAGACCTATTACTCAGAATAAAACAGAACGAGACATCACTACTGCCTTCAATGAGTATAACACAGGTTATAATGAACACTGGGAACATACAGTCACCGCGTCCCAAATATAACCATATTCCCTATTATGTGCACTACTTTAGACCAGAGTCAGTGGGTTTAAAAATCGATGGAGAAAATAAATGGACGGAGAGACTAAATGAGTGGAAGATGTTCGAGATGTTGATGAAGCTGGATCTATATCCTCTTTCTTTCTTTCTCGTTGATTGGCTGCATAATAATTTGCTAGCCCTGGTGTCCACATGAGACCTTTGTTGTTGACCTACTGTTGTTGATGACCTACTGTTGTTGATGACCTACTGCTGTT